>NC_041214.2:108767909-108775801 GCF_002837175.3 Physeter macrocephalus | reverse complement strand
GCTGCTCAACATCACTAATTATTAGAGAAGTGCAAATCAAAACTACAGTGAGGTATCACCTCACACCAGTTAGACTGGGCATCATCAGAAAATCTACAAACAGCAAATGCTGGAGAGGGTGTTGAGAAAAGAGAACCCTCTTGCACTGTTGGTGGGAATGTAAATTAATACAGCCACTATGGAGAACTGTATGGAGAACTCTATGGAGGTTCCTTAAAAAACTAAAAATAAAATTACCGTATGATCCAGCAATCCCACTACTGGGTATACACCCAGAGAAAACCATAACTCAAAAAGGCACATGCACCCCAATGTTCACTGCAGCACTATTTACAATAGTCAGGTCATGGAAGCAGCCTAAATGCCCATCTACAGATGAATGGATAAAGAAGATGTGGTACATATATACAATGGAATATTACTCAGCCATAAAAAGGAAGGAAATTGGGTCATTTGTTGAGACGTGGATGGATCTAGAGACTATCGTACAGAGTGAAGTAAGTCAGAAAGAGAAAAACAAATATTCTATATTAACGCATGTATATGGAACCCAGAAAACTGGTACAGATGAACTGGTTTGCAGGGCAGAAGTTGAGGCACAGATGTAGAGAACAAACATATGGACACCAAGGGGGGAAACCCGCGGGGGTGGTGTGGATGGTGGTGTGATAAATTGGGCGATTGGGATTGACATGTATACACTGATGTGTATAAAATTGATGACTGGGCTTCCCTGGTGGCGCAGTGGTTGCGCGTCCGCCTGCCGATGCAGGGAACCGGGTTCGCGTACTGGTCTGGGAGGATCCCACATGCCGCGGAGCGGCTGGGCCCGTGGGCCTTGGCCGCTGGGCCTGCGCGTCCGTGGAGCCTGCGCTCCACGATGGGAGAGGCCACAACAGAGGGAGGCCCGCATACCACAAAAAAAAAAAAAAAAAAAAAAAAAAAAAAAAAAAAATTGATGACTAATAAGAACCTGCTGTATAAGAAAATAAATAAAATTAAATTAAAAAATTTTTAAAAAGAAATATAAATTTGTTCTTTTTAAACACCCTCATACATAAAGATATTAGTTGTACCAAAGTAAACTATTTACATATATATAAAGTGTATATATGTAGAAAGTTTTTTATGTATAGAAATTTATATATATATATATATTTAAGCTTGTATATATATATATATAAACTTCTGAGTTACATAATTTGAAAAGATACCTCTAAAGTATAATGAATTATAGTATTGACAGTTGTATAACGAAAGTATTAAATATCAAAACCACCAGATTGCACATGACAATGAAATTCAATTTTTCCTTTCTCAAGGATAAAAAAGTAGCTTCAGGAAATGGATTAGGAGAAAGACTACATTAAATTTAAGAGATGCTTCACCTTTTTAGCATTGTCTTCCTTGACTGACACTTCTATGAATTTGGAACTCCTACCCATCCCCCAATCTTTTTACCTTCACAAACTCATGAATATATAGGGAAAGTCTATTCAAAATTTAAAGTGCTATATATAGCTATCTCCTAGACTGGTCAATTAATAGATAGATTTTTTCTATCATTCATGTGAACCATATGCAGTTATATATAGTTGCAAATAGACAACAGGGCACTCTGAGGCATGACTCAGTTTGAAAGTACTACTTCTTAAAGTTTTTTTTCACTTTGAGGGGATTTGATTATTGAAAGGGAAGTTGGCATGATACTGAAGCCCAAGTTAGCATCTGAAGGTAATGACCACTTAGTTGCCTGAAGAACAGTAAGAAGAAGGTATTTTATTGGAACAGGAAATCACTTTGATCAGAAATTAATTCTTCTAGCAACTCATTGGCATATCATGTGCCCAGTTATGCACAGAGTTTTGGAATTTCATTTGACAAAGTCAGGTATATAAGAAACAGATATTTCTTTCAGTAATCCAATTTAAGATCTGTCCACTCAATCCATAGGACTGCAATCTTCGTCATTCTTGATTTTGTTTTACTTTGTTTTGTTCCCTTTCCTTGGGTTCTACCAGAGATTTAGAATCCTAAGCAGTACTAAGGCAGAGGAAAGGCATAGACCGGGGTGGGGTTTGTGCTCTCTGAATGTTGAGATGATCTAGCTCTTAACATATGTTACTACAAGATATCCCTTGTCCCTGCATCAGGAGTAGTCAGGGCCTTCACGGTTGTATTTTCATGAGTGCAAAAGGATGTATGATCCAGTTTCCTTAGTTCAATGATTGTGCAGTTATCCCTTTCAACCTCTTCCTAGGAAATGGCACTGAAGCTATCTCAAATTGTCCCAGGAATTACAGACCTCTTTTTATTTTGCATAGCCACAATAAATCTTTCTTTTTTAGCTTTATAGGGAATCCTTCTTTACCCATGCTTTTTTTCATGCTAACTTCTTCCACACATCCTATTTCACTTCTGCCTTCTCAATCAACCATAGAAATTTTACTAAAAGCTTAGATTTTGGGGATGACATGTGTTGTATGTACAGGAGAATAGTAAGAATTTCAGGGTTTTGACCAGTGCTTTTGGCCCTGCTTCATATATTCTTGAGACCCTGTCATATATCTTTCCTGAGGGGGAAAAAATGTCAAAATATAGAGAGACTAAAAACATGCAAGTTCATATTTTAAAATATTACCCAGCCACATATAACATTTTAAACACCGAAGGATATCATCCACTTGTATTTACCAAATACAAGATTTCTATTTGAAACAAACTGTACCTAAAGAAAGCAAGTTAGTACTAGTATGGAAGGGGTTAACCAAGTACACTAAGGCTAAGTCTCTATTGTTAAAATATACTGCATATGTAGATGCCTGAGGAAACTCATACAGTAATTTTAATAATCCCTTCTTGCTCTGGGGTACAACTAAGTCAGCATAGACATCATTATGTTCTGTTTCTATGAGCTACTTCAGAGACTTTTGAGGCAGGCTTTGCTTTCTGTTCATCTCTTAGTTCTGCATTTTCAAATCATTCACTATGCAATGGCCAGCCCTCTTCTCTCTCTCTGAAGTAATGTCATGGAAAGAGTGGTATCAACTGTCCTTCTGTTGAAATTCCCTATGCCTTTTCTCTCCATCTACAATATACAATTTTATGATTCCTTTGGAATAAAAACCTCAAGGTTTACAAGCTTAGAGATTTGAAATATTTGGAATAGAATGTAAAGTGTGCAGATATAGTTGTTTATGTTTGTGAGGATTTCACGGCTATTTATTCAGTAAAGTAGTTTATGAGCCAGTCGTTATGATTTTGAGAAGGTTGATGGTTAAGTTTATCTCCCCAAAACAACATGGCTCCCAAGACACTGGAAAGAAAGTTGGGTACAATTAGAGTGCTATCACAAAAAATCTAATTTTAAATTTAGATAAAAGTTTCAAGATTTGTGACTTTGAAATAAGAGTAATAGTCAATATCCTGAAGGAAGTTTTGGTGGACTGTTTCTAGCTTGGAAGAGAAAGACAGACACAGAGACAGAGAGTCAAAGACAGAGAGAGAGAGAGAGAGAGAGAGATTCCCTCCAGGTTAATACTCACTTTTCTTAAGAGTCTTGTAGAATTCAGAGGCAAATATTTCTTTGACACCAATTTTTGGGCTATTCTTTTAACATAAGAAGTTATATATACTGGAATAAAAGTGAAACAGTTTTGAAATATGAATTACAATTAGATTCTGGTTCAAGACCATCAGTTTGTAAAAATTAATAAGTAAATAAATAAGTTTTACTTCTAGGCCACTGAGGGAATCCAGGGACATCCCTCCCTCCATCTTGAATTACTATGAAATAAAATCAGACACTCTTTGGAAATCCTCTCACAGAGTGGTAACTTCAACAAACTGGAAATTTGTTGCTGCTCTTGACATATTGTTAGCTAGTGAGATGACAGTATATGGAGATATGCCAGGACAAAAATAGATGATCTCAAATAAATAAAAAATATTGTGAAATAAGGAAAGAATTGATTGTTTGGATCACTCACCAGAAAGCAAAAGAAATAGAAAAATCTCCTGAGGGCTTAAGACAGCAAGTCTGTTTTAGAAAACATTAAGTGAAGGATTGCCAGCTACAAGGGTTCATCTGTGTCAGATCAAATAGTAATTTTGACTTAGAACAAGATAATAAATGCCGTGGAAAAGAAAAAACGACATGGCATTTTCTAAATTAGAATTGTGTTATAGTAATAGATGTTTGAGGACCAGGTGAGAAGAAATCATTATAAATCAATAATTAATTAAGGTAAGTATTGGTGGAGTTTCTACCAAAGTAGGAGAAATTTAGATAGAAACTTAATGTAAGACTATTTAAATCTTCTAAATTTAATAACTTAGTTCCTCCATTTATTGTTTTTTGCCAATATCATCTGTTGAAACTAAATGACAGAGAATGCTTTATGTGTTCAATACTGATTAAAATATTCAGTGTAAACCTGTGTCCATTTCTAGACATATTTCATGCAACTTTTTCAACATTTTTTAAAATTTAAAAAAAAGTAGTAGGATAGCAGAAATATGTAATCATCTCACTGTGAGATTAAATTCACAATGCAATAAATTAGTACAACAAAAAGATAAAATAATGATAAACACAGTTTTTAAGAAGCAGATTAGAATTCACTTTCAGTTAAGGATATAGAAAATTGCTAAGAGTGTTAATTCCAACCTAACAATTACAAAAAATCAGACAAAATAGAAACTTATAATTTTATTAAAATCCATCAGGGAATTGAGGAAGAAGAAACCTGAATGGACTAAAATTCAAAAAGTTATAATTACCCCACTAGAAAAGACGTGAACACTTTCATCCTTGGTGAAGCAGTGAGAGGAAGAGAACATTGTTATAGATGAGGGTAAAAAGAAATGAGAATTTTTAAAAGGCCACATGATGTTTCAAAATTCCAAGAAAACTCATCAACAAAGATAATCTATATCCACCTTTCCAACTCTTTGCCATGGGCTATTACTAAGTTTCCAGCAGAAGAATGAGAGCAGAGCAGGAGAGCTGAGAGAGATGCTGCTTAACTGAGGCAGACTTGCAGGGGTGGCTAAGGACTAAGGGTAGGTCAAAAATCTAATTTTAACTATCTGAAGCTTTCTAGGCTCTCACTGAGTACTAGGGGAAGGATTGCTTTGAGAGGGCCTCTTGAAACATACGTGTACAGAACTTGAAGAGATCTGCGTGCAGAGCAAGAGAACTAAGAAAAATTTCTCTGAAGCATTTGCTACAGCCCGTCTCCACTCTGAGTCTGAGGAAAGTGCAGCAGAGGTGAAGAGATCTTCTGAGAGACATACCATCATGGCAGGTCCAGAGAGCACTCCTCACCAGCCCCCAGGCCCCAAACGTAGCCAGACTGTAAGGCAGAGTGAAGACCCCCAAAATTCTGAATGCATGTTGCTGGGCTATAAAGCACAAAGAGATTTTTTTGTGTCTTCCCAGACTCAAATCCCAAGTCCTGCTGAAGGGAGATCTTGATCCCATGCTAAAATTCCTTGAATGAAGTGGTGAATGAATCTAGCTAAATAAATAACAAGGCTCAGACCCAGCTAATTACAGAATAAGATTCTCTTGCTCACCCTAGAGGCTTGAGAGAAAGGTGCACTCTAGGTGAAAATATGATTTATTTTGATCTCTTTGTCCTTTTACACCTAATATTTATAATACAATCAAATATCACAGGACACATGAAGAAGAAAATATGTGACTTGAGAAAGAAAACCATCCAAAACAAACAAACTAGGAGATGGGCCAGATGTACAAATAGCCAGAAATGGACTTAGAAAATAACTATGATGATGGACTTAAAAGATTTTATGTTAAGTGTAATAAGTCAGACAGAGAGAGACAAACACTATATGATATCACTTGTAAGTGGAATCTAAAAAAATATAACAAACTAGTGAATAAAACAAAAAGGAAGCAGACATAGAGAACAAACTAGTGTTCACCTGTGGGGAGAAGGAAGGAGAAGAGGCAATAGAAGGGCAGAGGAATAAGTGGTACAAACTGTTAAGTATAAAATAAGCTATAATGATATATTGTACAACATGGGAAATATAGCCAACATTTTATAATAACTATAAATGGAGTGTAACCTTTAAAAATTGTGAATCACTATATTGTACATCTGAAACATACAATATTGTACAGAAACTATACTTCTATACAAAAAAGAAATAACTGTGATGATATGTAGGGGGGAAATAGACAACATCTGTAACTAGCTGGGAATTTTCAACAGCAAGAAGAAATCTATTAAAATGACCCAAATTATTATGCTATAAATAAAAAATGCAATGTAAGAAATTAAGAATTCATTTGATGGATTAATAGACAAGATATAGAGGAGGAAATGATCTGTGAACTGAGGACAGCCCAATAGAAATGATCCAAACTGAAAAAAATAAAGGGAAAAAAAGCATGAAAAAAATACAGTAGGGTATCCAAGATCTATGGGACAATATCAAACCATTGAACAATTTTAGTCATAAAAGGCATAAGGAAAGAATGAGGGAGAGGAAAAATCTGAAGAGATAAAGGAAGATAATTTTCTAAAATTGATGGAAGACATCAATCCGTACTTCTAAGAACTTTAATGAACCCCAAGCAGTTTAAATAAAAAGAAAACCACATTTATGCATTGCATAGTTGAAGTACTGAAAAAACCAAGCCTAAAGAAACAAATCTAAAATCTTATGGTGGGATGAGGTGGTGGTGGGGGAGTGGTGAATTTATGACCTATGAATATGTAGTACTAATAATAATGGCTGACTTATCTTCATAAACAATGAAGGTTAGAAAAAAATATGGAAGATCTTTGTAGTGCTGAATGAAAAAGAAAGAAAGAATATTCTATGTGTAATTTTATACTGCAAAAATATTCTTAAAAAAATAAGGTTAAGGATAGCTACAGGTGGACAAAATCATTGAGAATTCATCTCCAGTAGACTAGGCTTAAAAGTAATACCTAGAATGAGGGTTCTGGTACGGTGCTGCTGGGGGCCCCTGCCAGGCGGCGGCAGCGGCACAGGCAGGAGGCCGAGCCCTCAGTGGTGATCCCTGGTCGGCCTGAGTGGGTCCTCTGGTGGGGAGGACGGCCGGGGCGCGTGAGTCCGTGAGAAGCCACCTTGGCAGGTGCTCGTTATGGCACTGACCAGTTCGCCCGCGAAACGCTGCGGGCGCTGCACGCCACCAGGGAAAACAAAGGGGAAGAGTTAATTGAAAACTTGGACGTGGTCACAGTTCCCTCCCCATCACCAAAAAGACTGCCAGTGAACCAATATGCTGTCCAATCTCAGCTTCCAGTGTATGAGTGGCCAGATGTGGGATCTGGAGAATATGATGTTGCAGTGGTAGATTCATTTGGCCAAATTTTGAGTGAGGCTCTTATTCTTAAATTTCCCTATGGCATCTTGAATGTCCATCCCAGTTGCCTCCTGAGGTGGCGTGGTCCAGCCCCTATAATCCATACGGTCCTATACGGAGACACAGTTGCTGGACTAACTATTATGCAAACTAGACCTAAAAGCCGTGTGGATGAAAGGCCCTTGGTGCCCCAGCCAGGCATCAGGGCTGTGTCTCTGAGGTGGGAGAACCAAGTTCAAGACACTGGTCCACAAGAGACCTCCCAGCTCCACGTAATATCAAACAGCGAAAATCTCCCAGAGATCTCCATCTCAACACCACGACCCAGCTTCACTCAACGACCAGCAACCTACAGTGCTGGACACCCTATGCCCAACAAATAGCAAGACAGGACTACAGCCCCATCCATTAGCAGAGAGGCTGCCTAAAATCATAATAAGGCTACCAACATCCCAAAACACACCACCAGATGTGGACCTGCCCACCAGAAAGACAAGATCCAGCCTCATCCACCAGAATATAG
>NC_041214.2:108767413-108767773 GCF_002837175.3 Physeter macrocephalus | reverse complement strand
CACCAGACCTAACAAATGAAGAGGAAATAGGCAGTCTACCTCCAAAAGAATTCAGAATAATGATAGTAAAGATGATCCAAAATCTTGGAAATAGAATAGACAAAATGCAAGGAATTGTTAAAATCTTTGTTAAATAACAAAGACCTAGAAAAAATAAGGAGGAAGCAAGAAACGATGAGCAACACAATAAATGAAATTAAAAATACTCTAGATGGGATCAATAGCAGAATAACTGAGGCAGAAGAACGGATAAGTGACCTGGAAGATAAAATAGTGGAAATAACTACTGCAGAGCAGAATAAAGAAAAAAGAATGAAAAGAACTGAGGACAGTCTCAGAGACCCCTGGGACAACATTAAA
>NC_041214.2:108764840-108765641 GCF_002837175.3 Physeter macrocephalus | reverse complement strand
AACTGTGTGCCAATAAAATGGACAACCGGGAAGAAATGGACAAATTCTTAGAAATGCACAACCTGCCGAGACTGAACCAGGAAGAAGTAGAAAATATGAACAGACCAATCACAAGCACTGAAATTGAAACTGTGATTAAGAATCTTCCAACAAACAAAAGCCCAGGACCAGATGGCTTCACAGGCAAATTCTACCAAACATTTAGAGAAGAGCTAACACCTATCCTTCTCAAACTCTTCCAAAAGATAGCAGAGGGAGGAACACTCCCAAACTCATTCGATGAGGCCACCATAACCCTGATACCAAAACCAGAAAAAGATGTCACAAAGAAACAAAACTACAGACCAATATCACTGATGAACATAGATTCAAAAATCTTCAACAAAATACTAGCAAACAGAATCCAACAGCACATTAAAAGGATCATACACCATGATCAAGTGGGGTTTATCCCAGGGATGCAAGGATTCTTCAATATACGCAAATCAATCAACATGATACACCATATCAACAAACTGAAGAAGAAAAACCATATGATCCTCTCAATAGATGCAGAGAAAGCTTTCGACAAAATTCAACACCCATTTATGATAAAAACCCTGCAGAAAGTAGGCATGGAACTTTCCTCAACATAATAAAGACCATATATGACAAACCCACAGTGAGCATCGTTCTCAATAGTGAAAAACTGAAACCATTTCCACTAAGATCAGGAACAAGACAAGGTTGCCCACTCTCACCACTCTTATTCAACATAGTTTTGGAAGTTCTAGCCACAGCAATCAGAGAAGAAAAAGAAAT
>NC_041214.2:108754710-108764022 GCF_002837175.3 Physeter macrocephalus | reverse complement strand
GAGGAAAACATAGGCAGAACACTCTATGACATAAATCACAGCAAGATCCTTTTTGAACCATCTCCTATTGAAATGGAAATAAAAACAAAAATAAACAAATGGACCTAATGAAACTTAAAACTTTTGCACAGCAAAGGATACCATAAACAAGACCAAAAGACAACCCTCAGAATGGGAGAAAATAGTTGCAAATGAAGCAACTGACAAAGGATTAATTGTCAAAATTTATAAGCAACTCATGCAGCTCAATATCAAAAAAAAAAAAAAAAAAAACCCAATCCAAAAATGGGCAGAAGAACTAAATAGACATTTCTCCAAAGAAGATATACAGATTGCCAACAAACACATGAAAGAATGCTCAACATCATTAATCATTAGAGAAATGCAAATCAAAAATATACAATGAGATATCATCTCACACCGGTCAGAATGGCCATCATCAAAAAATCTAGAAACAATAAATGCTGGAGAGGGTGTGGAGAAAAGGGAACCCTCTTGCACTGCTGGTGGGAATGTAAATTGATACAGCCACTATGGAGAACCATATGGAGGTTTCCTTAAAAACTACAAATAGAACTACTGTACAACCCAGCAATCCCACTACTGGGCATATACCCTGAGAAAACCATAATTCAAAAAGAGTCATGTACCAAAATGTTCATTGCAGCTCTATTTACAATAGCCAGGACATGGAAACAACCTAAGTGTCCATCAACAGATGAATGGATAAAGAAGATGTGGCACATATATACAATGGAATATTACTCAGCCATAAAAAGAAATGAAACTGAGTTATTTGTAATGAGGTGGATAGACCTGGAGTCTGTCATACAGAGTGAAGTAAGTCAGAAGGAGAAAAACAAATACCGTATGCTAACACATATATATGGAATCTAAGAAAAAAAAATGTCATGAAGAGATTAGTGGTAGGACAGGAATAAAACACAGACCTACTAGAGCATGGACTTGAGGACATGGGGAGGGGGAAGGGTAAGCTGTGACGAAGTGAGAGAGTGGCAGGGACATATATGCACTACCAAATGTAAATTAGATAGCTAGTGGGAAGCTGCCGCATAGCACAGGGAGATCACCTCTGTGCTTTGTGACCACGAGAGGGGTGGGATAGGGAGGGTGGGAGGGAGGGAGACGCAAGAGGGAAGAGATATGGGAACATATGTATATGTATAACTGATTCACTTTGTTGTAAAGCAGAAACTAACACACCATTGTAAAACAGTTATACTCCAATAAAGATGTTTAAAAAAAAAAGAATATAATACTTTAAAATTCTTAGAAAAAGTCAATAAATAAATTTAAAAATTTAGGAAACAGAGGAAAATTTACCGCACTGATAAAACATGTATCATTTTGCTTTGTTTTTGTCTTTGTGTCATATTCACAAATAATTTTATATATCTTATCAATTGAAGCTCCTTTCTCCAAAATTTTTACCTCTCTCTCAATAACCGTAGGTCACTCCACTGGTTAATGGTGGAAATAAAACTCTAATCAAAAAAAAAAAAAAAAAAGAATAAAGCAGATGAAAATGCAGAGAATGGTGAAAAGTTAATGCGCTTAAACTATCTAGTTGATAGACTAAAGTGATATTAGTAACATGCTAATGTTGCTCTCCCTTCTTTCACACTGACATTTCTCCCTTGCCAATGGCTAATAGTCACATTCATGGCCATGGTTAAACTATCCTTGTGGGGGAATTTCCTGGCCTTCCAGTGGTTAGGTCTCTGCACTTCCACTGCAGCGGGCCCGGATTCAATCCCTGGTCAGGGAACTAAGATCCCACAAGCCGCACTGTGTGGCCTAAAACAAAACAAAACAAAACAAAACCCACCCCCCCAAAAAAAGTAATACCTAAAGAAGTTATTTAGGCTGAAGCAAAATGATCCCAGATACAAATGCAGATCTGTATGAAAAACCTTTAAAAATTTATTATATATTTGTGTATTAGTTTTCTATTGCAACTGTAACAAATTACCACAAACTTAGCGGCTTAAAACATCATAAATTTATTATTTTACATTTCTGTAGATCATAAGTGCAACACTGGTCTTATTAGGCTAAAACCAAGGTGTTGGTGTTCTGAAGGATCTAAGGGAGAATTAATTTCCTTGTTATTTCCAGCTTTAGAGGCTGCGTGCATTCTATGGCTAATAGCCCTGTTTCTCCACCTGCAGAGCCAGCAACAACCGTAGGTTAAATCCTTTTCAGACAACATTGCTCTTACCTCCTCTTCTGCCTCCCTCTTCCTCAGTAAAGGACCTAGTGATTACCTTAGACCCATCTAGGTAATATAGGATAACCTCTCTATTTTAAATCAAGTGGTGGTTAGCTACATTAATTCCCCTTTGCAGGTATTCTAATGTATTCACATGTTCAGGGGACTAGCATATGATATCCTTTGGGACTATTATTCTGCCTATTACAAATTCATATATTTCATACATATTTATATTGTAAGATTTATTGGATATTATTTTATTTAAGCTCTTTTAAAGTTAATTGACTGTTTAAAGTAATAAAAAATAGCATACTATACGTTTATTTAACATATAGAAGCATAATATATGAAAACAATCAGGGGTAAATAGATATATTTTTAACATTCTGTCATTCTTCATAAGATTTGGACAATTTTTGAAGCTGGACTATTATAAAATGTATTCTGTAATATCTAGATAAACAATCAGAAAGTTGCATAAATAAAAAGGTAATAGAAATGGTAAAATAATTCCTCAATTTCAAATTTCAAAAAGAGGATAAACAGAGGAATAAAGAATAGATTGGACAAGTGGAAATAATCCAGTATATCAATGGTTACATTAAATGTAAATGGTCTAAACTACTACTTAAAATGCAGACTGATACAAAACAAAAGCTAACTATATGCTGTTTCCAAGAGCATAATAACTATATGTCTTTAAACATAAGACAGGTAAATAGTAAAAGGTAGCAAAATATATATCATAAAAACACCAAATTTAAATATGCTTGTATAGCTATTTTAATAGACAACAAAATAGACTTAGCGGTAAAGAAAAAGAAAAACTTTAGGTTATATGTTCTAAGCTGAAGGTTATCCATCTTCTAAATACTTAATTACTAACTCTAAATTTTCTTTAATAAGTAAATATATAAAATGTCCTTATTCCCAGTTGGATATTTCAAAGTCCCAAACTTTAAGTAAAATATGAAAATATATATTACAAGCCCTAAATCACCAGTTAAAAATCAATTAAAAGTAAGAATATATTATATAGGCCATTACACTATTCAGATAGAATACATATTTTAAGTATTGATTTTGCTTGTCTTTCTTTTAAAGAGATACATTCAATTGTGTTGACATTATCTTCAGATTAGCTTCTGTTTTTCAACACATAAACAATACATTCTTCTAGCACCAATATTCAATGGCCTTAAGATTTATGATAGACTGGACCTTCAAGATGGCAGAGGAGTAAGACGTGGAGATCACCTTCCTCCCCACAAATACATCAGAAGTATGTCTACATATAGAACAACTCCTACAGAACACCTACTGAACAATGGCAGAAGACCACAGACTTCCCAAAAGGCAAGAAACTCTTCATGTACCTGCATAGGGCAAAAGAAAAAAACAGAGACAAAAGAATAGGGACAGGACCTGCACCTCTGGAAGGGATTTGTGAAGGAGGAAAAGTTTCCACACACTAGGAAGCCCATTCACTGGTGGAAATGAGGGGAGGGCAGGGGGAAGCTTTGGAGCCACGGAGGAGAGCACAGAAACCAGGGTGCAGAGGGCGAAGTGGAGAGATTCCCACACACAGGATCGGTGCCAGCCAGCACGCAATAGCCTGATAGGCTTGTCTGCTCACCCACTGGGGTGGGTGGGGGCTGGGAACTGAGGCTCGGGTTTCAGCGTTCAGATCCCAGGGAGAGGACTGGGGTTGGCTGCATGAACACAGCCTGAAGGGGGTTAATGCGCCATAGCTAACAGGGAGGGATTCCGGGAAAATGTCTGGAACTGCCTAAGGGTCAAGAGACAATTGTTTCAGGGTGCTTGAGGAGCAGAGATTCAGAAAACCACCTAAACGAGCTTAAGAGAGAGTCACGAGCTGCGGCTATCAGCGTGGACACCAGAGACGGGCATGAAACTCTAAGGCTACTGCTGCAGCCACCAATAATCCTATGTGCAAGCACAGGTCACTATCCACACCTCCCCTCCCAGGAGCCTGTGCCCCAGGGAGAGGACTGGGGTTGGCTGCATGAACACAGCCTGAAGGGGGTTAATGCGCCATAGCTAACAGGGAGGGATTCCGGGAAAATGTCTGGAACTGCCTAAGGGTCAAGAGACAATTGTTTCAGGGTGCTTGAGGAGCAGAGATTCAGAAAACCACCTAAACGAGCTTAAGAGAGAGTCACGAGCTGCGGCTATCAGCGTGGACACCAGAGACGGGCATGAAACTCTAAGGCTACTGCTGCAGCCACCAATAATCCTATGTGCAAGCACAGGTCACTATCCACACCTCCCCTCCCAGGAGCCTGTGCCAGAGTCCCGTGATCCAGGGAAAACTTCCCCAGAAGAACACACAGCATGCCTCAGTCTGTTGCAATGTCATGTTGGTCTCTGCTGCCGCAGGCTCACCCCGCATTCCGTACCCATCCCTACCCCTGGCCTGAGTGAGCCAGAGCTCCTTAATCAGCCACTGCTTTAACCCACTCCTGTCTGGGCAACGAACAGACACCAGAGGACAACCTAGAGGCAGAGGCATGGCCAAATCCAAAGGTGAACCCCAGGAGGTGTGCAAACAAAGAAGAGAAAGGGAAATTTCTCCATGCAGCCTCAGGAGGAACAGATTAAATCTCCAAAATCAACTTGATGTACCCTACATCTGTGGAATACCTGAATAGACAATGAATCATCCCAATTTGAGGCAGTGGACTTTGGCAGCAACTATAGACTTCAGGTTGCTGTATGTGACCGACTAGTTTCTGATTTTTATGTTTATCTTAGTATAGATTTTAGCACTTGTTATCATTGGTGGATTTGTTTACTGGTTTGGTTGCTCTAGTCCTTTTTTTAATTACTTTTTAATTTTTTTTATTTTAATAATTTTTTCAGTTTTTTATTTGAATTATTTTATTTTATTATTATTTTTCTTTCTCTCTTTTCTTCTATGCCATGTGGCTGACAGGGTCTTGCTGTTCTGGCTGGTTGTCAGGCCTGAGCTTCTGAGGTGGGAGAGCCAAGGTCAGAACACTGGACCATTGGAGACCCCCCACATAACATCAATCAGAGAGAGTTCTCCCAGAGATCTTCATCTCAACACAAAGACCCAGCTCCACTCAATGACCAACAAGCTATAGTGCTGGGAACTCCATGCCAAACAACTAGCAAGACAGAAACACAACCCCACTCATTAGCAGAGAGGCTGCTTCAAATTATAATAAGGTCACAGACAACCCAAAACACACCACCAGATGCGGTCCTGCCCAATGGAAAGATAAGATCCAGCCTCATCCACCAGAACACAGGCACCAGTCCCCTCCACCAGGAAGCCTACACAACCCACTGAACCAACCTTACCCAGTGGGGGTAGACACCATAAACAATAGGAACTACGAACCTGCAGCCTACGAAAAGGAGACCCCAAACACAGTAAGTTAAGCAAAATGAGAAGACAGAGAAACACACAGCAGATGAAGGAGCAAGGTAAAAACCCACAAGACCAAACAAATGAAGAGGAAATAGGCAGTCTACTTGAAAAAGAATTCAGAGTAATGATAGTAAAGATGATCCAAAATCTTGGAACTATAATGGAGAAAATACAAGAAACGTTTAACAAGGACCTGGAAGGACTAAAGAGCAAACAAACAATGATGAACAACACAATAAATGAAATTTAAAATTATCCAGAAGGAATCAATAGCAGAATAACTGAGGGAGAAGAACAGATAAGTGACCTGGAAAATAAAATAGTGGAAATAACTACAACAGAGCAGAATAAAGAAAAAATAATGAAAAGAATTGAGGACACTCTCAGAGACCTCTGGGATGACATTAAATGCACCAATATTCGAATTACAGGGGTCTCAGAAGAAGAAGAGAAAAAGAAAGGGACTAAGAAAATATTTGCAGAGATTATGGTTGAAAACTTCCCTAATATGGGAAAGGAAATAGTCAATCAAGTCCAGGAAGCACAGAGAGTCCCATACAGGATAAATCCAAAGATAAGAAAATACAAGAAACGTTTAACAAGGACCTGGAAGGACTAAAGAGCAAACAAACAATGATGAACAACACAATAAATGAAATTTAAAATTATCCAGAAGGAATAAGATAAACACACCAATACACATATTAATCAAACTACCAAAAATGAAACACCAAGAAAATATATTAAAAGTAGCAATGGAAAAGCAAAAATAACATACAAAGGAATCCTCATGAGGTTAACAGCTGATCTTTCAGCAGAAACTCTGTAAGCCAGGAAGGAGTGGCAGGACATATTTAAAATGATGAAAGGGAAAAACCTACAACCAAGGTGACTCTACCAAGCAAGGATCTCATTCAGGTTCGATGGAGAAATTAAAACCTTTACAGACAAGCAAAAGCTGAGAGAGTTCAGCACCACCAAACCAGCATTACAGCAGATGCTAAAGGAACTTCTCTAGGCAGGAAACACAAGAGAAAGAAAAGACCTACAATAACAAACCCAAAACAAGTAAGAAAATGGTTATAGGAACATACATATCGATAATTACCTTAAATGTAAATGGTTTAAGTACTTCAACCAAAAGACATAGTCTGGCTGAATGGATACAAAAACAAGACCAATCCAAAGGATCAATCCAAGAAGAAGATATAACAATTGTAAATATTTATGCACCCAATATAGGAGCACCTCAATACATAAGGCAAATGCTAACAGCCATAAAAGGGGAAATCGGCAGTAACACAATCATAGTAGAGGACTTTAACACCCCACTTTCAACAGTGGACAGATCATCCAAAATGAAAATAAATAAGGAAACATGAGCTTTAAATGATACATTAAACAAGATGGACTTAATTGATATTTATAGGACATTCCATCCAAAAACAACAGAATACAATTTCTTCTCAAGTGCTCATGGAACATTCTCCAGGATAGATCATATCTTAGGTCACAAATCAAGCCTAGGTAAAGTTAAGAATATCGAAATCATGTCAAATATCTTTTCCGACCACAAGGCTGTGAGACTAGATATCAATTACAGGAAAAAAAAACTGTAAAAAATACAAACTCATGGAAGAAAAACAATATGCTACTAAATAACCAAGAGATCAGTGAAGAAATCAAAGAATAGCTAGAAAAAACTGACAATGAAAACACAACAACCCAAAACCTATGGGATGCAGCTAAAGCATTTCTAAGAGGGAAGTTTATAGCAATACAATCCTACCTCAAGAAACAAGAAATCTCAAATAAACAATTTAACCTTTCACCTAAAGCAATTAGAGAAAGAAGAACAAAAAAAACCCCAAAATTAGCAGAAGGAAAGAAATCATGAAGATCAGATCAGAAATAAATGAAAAAGAAATGAAGGAAACAGTAGCAAAAATCAATAAAACTAAAAGCTGGTTCTTTGAGAAGATAAACAAAATTGATAAACCATTATCCAGACTCATCAAGCATCATGAGAGATTACTACAAGCAACTCTATGCCAATAAAATGGACAACCTAGTAGAAATTGACAAATTCTTAGAAAATCACAACCTTCTGAGACTGAACCAGGAAGAAATAGAAAATATAAACGGGCCAATCACAAGCACAGAATTGAAGCTGTTATTTAAAATCTTCCAACAAACAAAAGCTCAGAACCAGATACATTCACAGGTGAATTCTATCAAACATTTAGAGAAGACCTAAGACCTATCCTCTCAAACTCTTCTGAAATATAGCAGAGGAAGGAATACTCCCAAACTCATTTTACAAGGCCACCATCACCCTGATACACAAACCAGACAAAGATGTCACAAAGAAAGAAAATTACAGGCCAATATCACTGATGAACATAGATGCAAAAATCCTCAACAAAATACTAGCAAACAGAATCCAACAGCACATTAAAAGGATCACACACCATGATAAAGTTGGGTTTATCCCAGGAATGCAAGGATTCTTCAGTATATGCAAATCAATCATTGTGATACACCATATTAACAAATTGAAGGATAAAAACCATATGATCATCTCAATAGATGCAGAAAAAGCTTTCAACAAAATTCAACACCCACTTATTATAAAACCACTCCAGAAAGCAGGCATAGAGAGAACTCACCTCAACATAGTAAAGGCCATATATGACAAACCCACAGCCAACATTGTTCTCAGTGTTGAAAAACTGAAACCATTTCCTCTAAGAACAGGAACAAGACAAGGTTGCCCCCTCTCACCGCTGTTATTCAACATAGTTTTGGAAGTTCTAGCCACAGCAATCAGAGAAAAAAAAGAAATAAAAGAAATCCAAATCAGAAAAGAAGTAAAACTGTCACCGTTTGCAGATGAAATGATAGTATACATAGAGAATCCTAAAGATGCTGCCATTACGAGAGCTAATCAATGAATTTGGTAAACAAGCAAGATACAAAATGAACGCACAGAAATCTCTTGCATTCCTATACACTAATGATGAAAATTCTGAAGGAGAAATTAAGGAAACACTCCCATTTACCACTGCAACAAAAAGAATAAAATACCTAGGAATAGACCTACCTAAGGAGACAAAATCCTGCATGCAGAAAACTATAAGACCCTGATGAAAGAAATTAAAGATGATACAAACAGATGGAGAGATATATCATGTTCTTGGATTGGAGGAATCACCATGTGAAATTGACTATACTACCCAGTCGACAGATTCAATGCAATCCCTATTGAACTATCAATGGCATTTTTCACAGAAGTAGAACAAAAAATTTCACAATTTGTATGGAAGCACAAAAGACCTCGATTAGCCAAAGCAGTCTTGAGAAAGAATAACAGAGCTGGAGGAATCAGGCTCCCTGACTTCAGACTATACTACAAAGCTACAATAATCAAGACAGTATGGTACTGGCACAAAAACAGAAATATAGATCAATGGAACAGGATGGAAAGCCCAGAGATAAACCCACGGACATATAGTCACCTTATCTTTGATAAAGTAGGCAAGAGTATACAGTGGAGAAAAGACTGCCTCTTCAATAAGTGGTGCTGGGAAAACTGGACAGCTACATGTAAAAGAATGAAACTAGAACCCTCCCTAAAACCATACACAAAAATAAACTC
>NC_041214.2:108657628-108754562 GCF_002837175.3 Physeter macrocephalus | reverse complement strand
ATCAATGGCATTTTTCACAGAAGTAGAACAAAAAATTTCACAATTTGTATGGAAGCACAAAAGACCTCGATTAGCCAAAGCAGTCTTGAGAAAGAATAACAGAGCTGGAGGAATCAGGCTCCCTGACTTCAGACTATACTACAAAGCTACAATAATCAAGACAGTATGGTACTGGCACAAAAACAGAAATATAGATCAATGGAACAGGATGGAAAGCCCAGAGATAAACCCACGGACATATAGTCACCTTATCTTTGATAAAGTAGGCAAGAGTATACAGTGGAGAAAAGACTGCCTCTTCAATAAGTGGTGCTGGGAAAACTAGACAGCTACATGTAAAAGAATGAAACTAGAACCCTTCCTAAAACCATACACAAAAATAAACTCAAAATGGATTAAAGACCTAAATGTAAGGCCAGACACTATAAAACTCTTAGAGGAAAACATAGGCAGAACACTCTATGAAATAAATTACAGCAAGATCCTTTTTGACCCATCTCCTATTGAAATGGAAATAAAAACAAAAATAAACAAATGGGACCTAATTAAACTTAAAAGCTTTTGCACAGCATAGGAAACCATAAACAAGACGAAAAGACAACCCTCAGAATAGGAGAAAATATTTCCAAAGGAAGCAACTGACAAAGGATTAATCTCCAAAATTCACAAGCAGCTCATGCAGCTCAATATTAAAAAAACAAACAACCCAATCCAAAATGGGCAGAAGACAGAAATAGACATTTCTCCCAAGAAGATATACAGATTGCCAACAAACACATGAAAGGACGCTCAACATCACTAATAATTAGAGAAATGCAAATCAAAACTACTATGAGGTATCACCTAGTACCAGTCAGAATGGCCATCATCAAAAAATCTACAAACAATAAATGTTGGAGAGGGTGTGGAGAAAATGGAACCCTCTTGCACTGTTTGTGGGAATGTAAATTGAAACAGCCACTATGGAGAACACTATGGATGTTCTTTAAAAAACTAAAAATAGAACTACCATATGACCCAGTAATCCCACTACTGGGCATATACCCTGAGAAAAACCATAATTTAAAAAGAGTCATGTACCACAGTGTTCATTGCAGCATTATTACAATAGCCAGGACATGGAAGCAACCTAAGTGTCCATCGACAGGTGTGTGGATAAAGAAAATGTGGCACATATATGCAATGGAATATTACTCAGCCATAAAAGGAAACAAAATTGAGTTATTTATAGTGAGGTGGATGGACCTAGAGTCTGTCATACAGAGTGAAGGAAATCAGAAAGAGAAAAACAAATTCCATATTCTAACACATATATATGGAATCTAAAGAAAAATAATGGTTCTGAAGAACCTAGGGGCAGGACAAATAATAAAGATGCAGACATAGAGATGGACTTGAGAACACGGGGAGGGGGAAGGGTAAGCTGGGATGAAGTGAGAGAGTAGCATTGACATATATACACTACCAAATATAAGATAGATAAATAGTTGGAAGCAGCTGCATAGCACAGGGAGATCAGCTCCGTGCTCTGTGTCCACCTAGAGGGGTGGCATTGGGAGGGTGGGAGAATCAAGAGGGAGGTGATATGGGGATATATGTATACGTATAGCTGAATCACTTTGTTATACAGCAGAAATTGACACAACATTGTAAATAAAGATGTTTAAAAAAAAGGTTTATGATAAATACAGAGATCACCCAAAAATGAAATATGAAACAAGTAAAAAATATTCCTTACAATTTAAATCGATCAGGGAGGCATACATATAATAAGAATTCTATATTGACTACTATATAATATAAAATAAAAATATTTTATAGTATTGACTAATTATTTGCCTCTTAGAATACCTAGAGTCCTTTTCTTGGTGAAGATTTATAGAATTTTGTGATGCATGTATGGAATGGTGGTAGTGTGGGGTTGTGTATATGTTTCTGAGTGGCTGGGGGTATTTAAGCTGTTTCAGAGAGAGAGCGTTTCTAGAACTATCTATTCTTTACAAACTTGAATTCTTGCTCTTATATTAGGGTATCCTGCTGTTTTATTTTACATTTCTATAAGACATATAATGATTATGTGATTACAAAATATATTACATATAGGCATGTTATTAAATGTATAACAATATGGTAGTAAGTAGAAGTCACACCAGGTTCACATTAAAAGAAGTTGAAATGTAGGGGAAATGTAACTCTTCTTCAAGTTTATAATATTTTCCAATATTCCACAAATCTCAACCTTCCACTGTGGTTTTGGGAAAAATTTGGTCATATATTCACTGGCAAACTAAGGCTTATATAAATTTAGCAGCTTTCCCCCCAGAGGCAAAGGCTTAGTGAGTTCTGTCAGGATACTTGATATATACCTCTTTTACAACAATATTCTGTAAATTCTACTACAGGGAACTACTATTATAAACTGAAAGAACACTCAATGTAGCATCATGAAGTTTCTTCCTTACCTGTAGGCATGACCCCTTCAGGCCCAGGAAAACTGATATCTTTTAAAGGAACACATATGTGTAAATTTAGAGGTAAACTAGAAGTGTCATTGTCCACATTATATATGAACTTGAGTTAATCTCAGAAAGTTTTGAAGGAACCATTCCTCTTGTGATTCCTCTTGTTTGTCCAGGAATGTCTGACTAATTGGTTTCTATTTATAATTCTTCAATATAACATTGACCTTCTTTTGATGAATGAATCACCTTTACTCTTTATGGAATTACTGACTGGTTGTATGTTGCCCCATCCCCACCACTGGCCAAATTACATTAAATTTTAAATTGCTCATTGAGCCACTAAACTTCAATACTGATGCTCATTAGAGTATATATATTTTTAAACTTACAAATGTTAATTCTGGTAAAAATGACTAAAGTCCCCACAAGAATTCTTGTCCTCTTCTCCTTACAGGCACATGCTCTTTGAGTTATATCCTGCCACTAATGTTGAGCAATGATATACAAGCAGAAACTATATGTGTTACGTCTAAGAGGAAGAGTTATGGAACAAGTACACAATTCTCCATGGTTCTCCTAGTTTACAGTGAATAAGGCAGTATGTTTATGTGGAGATAATATCTAAGCATCCTGGAAGGCTGATAATATCTAAGCATCCTGGGAGGAAGGTAATCTGGGGGCGGGGGCAGAGAATGCGGGAGTGCATGTGTGTGTTTTATTTATTCAACAAAATTTTATTGAGACTCTACTGTGTGCCATCATTTTAGGTACAATAGTGAATAAGGCCTTACCCTTGGGAAATTAATGTTTTCTGTTTTAAAGCCATGATATTTTTAGATGTTTTTTTATCTTAGTATAAACTAACATAATATGACTAAAACCATACTAAAAGTTTTAATCAGTGAAGTTTGAGCTAATGTGATTCAATAGTGACTCTAGTTTTTCAGGTTTAGATGGACCAACTAGGTGACCAGTTTGGAAAATGTTTAATGTTATACTTTTAATTCAAAACAAAGGAAGAAACATATAGAAAGAAATAGAAATAAAGAGTAACACAAAGAATAAAAAATCATCCATAATTTCATCATCAGATATAACCATTCAAATTGTTCTTGTATATTCTTCATATATAAATATATCCAAAAATTTATTTTGAAGTGATCATAAACTCATTGAATTTCTTTCTCCTATAAGATGCTCCATCAGCTGGACATTTCGAAAAATTTATAAAATAAATATTTCATATCTGCCACTGGGTAGAACATAACTTTCCCAGAATTTGACTTCAAGTATCTGCTGGGTACTAAGTAATACTACATGGATTTTGACATATGTTATATTACTAAACCAACATCTATTATTCTGCCTTGAAATAAGTATCTCTGAATTGAAACACACCTATCTCCACAACATCAACCCTATTAGAATATCTATTCACCCATTTATTTTGTCAATACTACAGTTTTGTTAATTTTTCCCTAAAGAAGTCACTTCTATTTTATAAAATCAAGATAGTCTTTGACTAATAATTTGTATTTAATCAAAATAATCAAAATTGAAGGAGGACAGGAAAAAGTTTCTCTAAGCTTATCGATCTAATTTGCCAATAAATTAAATTATGTCAAGCAAACATTGAAAGTCTGATAAAACCCGGGCCATGTTTCTCTCCCAGTCAAAATGTGCGTAGCACTATTTTCATTAGCAAAAACTCAGTTTTAAAACTGCTCTTAGTTTTAAGAATTCTGTTATCAAGACCTCCTATAAAACATTAGCAAATTTCTACAATTTCCATTCATGGCATTGAGCACTCTTTTGTTCTCCAAAGAATAAACAATTTAAGGTCACTGTGACCCACATTGAAGATAAAGATTTCCTTTTTTTTAAAGAAAATATTTCATTTTAAAGATTGAATAGAAAACTGAAAAAAATCCACTTAGCTAAAATTAAATTCCCCCTTAAAAGGATCATGCAGAATATGCTTTGTTTTGATATCTTCACAATGTTAGTTGATGAGAAAAAGTTACCTTTCCATTCCCTTCAAACCCTCCTTCGACACTTTCTACTTCTGCAATTGGCAAACAACCATCAATTGTTTTTTTTATGGTTGTTTGAAAATAGGGTTCTTTATATTAACTATAATTTTAATAGTATTGTTGCTTACAAACATATCTCACCATTCTCTGGTACATCTTCAGGAGAGACAGTTTTTCTCATAATGTTTCCACTTTGATTTGAACCTTCTTTCCCTGTCTTGTACTCTTCAGATTTCACTTCTAATCTGCACAGAGATATACTGCTTTTCCGTCTCATGAGTTGGGTTGATGCACAGAAACAAATTTTGTGATTCCATGCTCAGGCTCTCCACTCCTGAGGAATAGGTCATTAGTTCCTCACACTTACTGAATGTTATGCGTATGTTTTCCTCTGAGAAAGCCGAGTGGTTTGGGCTTCTATTTTTTTTTCTAGCAGGCTCATTTGCTTACATTTTCTCAATGCTGACTTTGGTACCCTGCTTTTCTCTGCATCTTTCCTGAATCTTCTGCTCATCTCAGCTCTGCACTTTTATTCTCTGCCTTTGGGTTGCTTTTTCACACCCTGGATCCCAAACTTATCTCTCTATCCCTTGTTAAGCCAGGAAGCAAATATCCTGTCTTAAAGCCATTTGGAAACATACACTCCCCCACTTGGAATTTATTAATAGTTGTTTAAAAGAGAGGACACTGAGTTACAGAATGTTTGTCAACCTACTGTCCAATAACATAAAACTCTGCTTTGGAAATGAAGATGTCTGGGACTCAGTTTATATACTATAAATGTTAATATGTGCCCTTGAATCAGCCCTTGATTTTAGCTATTTTGCATCAGTAATCTTCCCTCTGGTCCCCATGTCATTGGAGTAAACTTTATTTTGGGATCCTGCTTATCAAACCATGCTTTTCTGATGTTCGCTCTCGTCATGCCTTCTCCTCCCTTCTCATGCTTTCTATCGTCTTTCTGCTTTAGCTCCTACTGTCCTGCTGAGTAATCAAACAAATCTCTAGACACTGTGGTCTCGCTGCTCATCTCGGTAAAGGAAAAAAACAAATAACAGCTGCTGAAATTGTGAACCTTCCTTCCTGGCTGTCAAACTTAGTGAAAACAGATGCTTCAAGGAGTCGTTTGTAATTCAAGCAGGCGCAGAGGAGAAAAAGAAACCCCTTATTTGCTGAGACTAGAGAAGCTTTGCTAGGTCAACTCAGCTTCCGTCTTATACCCTGAAAGAAATAGCACATCCTGATCGTCTTGCAACTGCCTGACAGTACCTTTATAAACTAAGGTCATTACTTATACTGACAATGCATAGAAAGATGCCCAAGAAAGGTATATGACCTGGAACAAAAATGATTAAAACTGATTCTAATAAAATGAATTAAGTGTTTTTAAATGTTAAACATTCTTCCAGTGAGGTAAAGAACTTTTACTTCTACAAGCCTGGGCAAGAACCTGAATACCTGAGCCACCAGAAAAAATACTGAACCAACTATTGAAAGATGTCAGATCTGGTTAAGGAAACTTCCACAAGTCATTTACACCTGTAACCTTATTTTTCCACAATGGTGAAATGAGGGGCATTGAGTTTGATGACACATAAAGTCCCTTATATCACTAAGGTTTCATAATTCAGTGAATTGAATGCCACTGTTAATATTTTACTAACAAATTATTGCCAAAATAACACAGTCATCCTAATCAGGTCAAAATTTGACAATACATATTAATAGAAAATATTATTCAATTTACTGCAAGATTGCTTGTGCCAGTTTTTAGTAACAAGTGTTAAACATAAAGCCTACTACGTCTATAGTTATTTTTATGGCTAACTTAGTATGTCAACCTATTAGTACAAGGAAAAAACCCCCAAACAAAAACTAAACATCTACTCCTTCATTGGTCCTTTAAGGACAGGAACAAGAATTCTAAGTGTATTTGTGCCTATTAGAGAATTATAAAGAAGCTATATGGGACCTTAGAATGTGGGGAAGTGGGAGAACAGAAGGGAATGGCTCTGAGTCTCCTGGGATTTCAGGAAGAAAAAAGTGCTGAGAAATGAAGCAAGCTGAGATTGAGTGAACCCTGAGAGAAAACCACTTCTAGACTAGGCAGGGGTTGGGGGAGGACTTGAAATGATGGAAAGTGAGAGAAGGGTAAATGAGAAAAGAATGGGGTTAACTCTGAACTATAAGCAAACACTATTACTTTGTTTTTCTTAATTCATATACATTTGTTGAACACTGGAGGAAGTTAGTCACCTCTAGATGACCCCTCATCCTGAATCACCATAACCGGCCCCAAGAACTAGTAAGAGTGATATGGATAGTCAAAATCAAGGACATTTATTGAATTATATTTCTAGAAATTGAAGCTTAAGTGTCAGTTAAAACCTCATGCTTCCATGGTGATATGCTCTGATATTTTTTCATGGGATTTTGAAATTCTTTTTAAAATTGAAATTCTAGACATTACGGTTAACATTTCAGAAGTTCTAGCTCCTTAGTGGTTTGATGCAATTACATGGGGTTTTGGATCTTCATTATTCCAAAGGAAACATCCTCCTCCATTTCACTTCCCATACAAACCTAATAAAACTTGATAAGAATCAGAGTGAGCAACATGATAAATTTACATGGACTTCTGTTGCCTTAAGAAGAAACTCAATTTGCATCAGTTTTCCTTTGAATGCTTTTCTTAGTATTACCTACTGTCACCACTTACATTAAACCAATTACAGAATAGCAAAGAGGCTGCTTTCCTTACATTAGGAAAATATTTTATTTAGCAAAGGCAGGTATTTTGCTTATACCTCCAAATTTTCTCCCTAGATCACCAAGAGATTCTATTGGAGGTGGAGTCAAAAAACAACCAACCAAACAAAAATGAAACAAAACTCTTACAATAAAAAATAGATCGTATTCTTCCTAAAGTATCATATTTGCATATTTCACTCAAAAATCTGTGGTAGTAATAGACAGCTATTTGAAAACTGCATTCAGAGATCCTAAATGACAGCCAAATGTCATCTCTTTATAACTATTGGCTTTGAAAGGAAATAAACAAATATTTCTCATTGTAACTTTTCCCTTACCTTACTTAAAATTTATCCAAATCCCTAAAGATAAGAAGGCAGGCCCAACTTTAGAAAGTGCAACCCTACTGCAATTCAACTTTTGCCTACAAAACTCCACTGAAGTTGCTATTGTGGAGATCACATCAGTTTTCTAAATCTACTTGCCATTTTCAGTTCTCATATTATAAACCCCATCTGCAATATTTTGTAGAATTGATCACTATCTACTCCTGAAAACTCATTTTTCACTTGGATTCCAGGAAATCACAAATGCTTGGTTTTCCTTTTACCTTAACCTCACTAATATCCCTTCCTGTCTTGTTTGCTAGTGATTTTTAATTTCCTCCCAACCTCGTAACACTGAAGTGCCCCACGGCTCAGCCCTTGGATCTCTTCTCTATTTACATACACTCCTTTGACAATATTATTTAAAGTTTATAATGCCCAGAGTCATATGTCTATCCCAGATCACTACTCTGAACCCCAGACTTGTATGTTCAACTGCCAACTCAATATCACCATTGGGTATTTAATATACACCTCAAATTTAATCTCAGATTTAATATCTCCAAAACTGAATTCTTGATCTTAATTCTCAAACCTGTTCTACCTGTAGTCTTTCACATCTCACTTAAAATCAACTCCATTCTTCCTGCTGCTTAGGCCAAAAAAACAAAGCAAAGCAAAACAAAACAAAACAGAAACAACAACAAACAAACAAGCAAAAAAACCTCTAAGAATCATCATTGATTCTACTTATTATCTCACATATTATGTCCAATCTGTCAAGAAATCATGTGGGTTTCATATTCTGATCCCTTGTCAGTACCTCACTGCTATCACTTGGGACTAAACCACATTATCTCTTCTCTGGATTCTTGTAATAGTCTCTAAAATTTTTTCTCTGTTTCTGTCCTTTCCCCCATCTGGCATCTATTCTTAACGAAATAACCAAAGTAATCTTTTAAAACATTTATCATAATATGCTCTCTGCTCAGAATCCTCCAATGTTTTATCTCACTCAGAATGAATGGCAAGGTCCTTAGGATGGCTTGTAAGGTTCTACACAATTTACTCTCCTGGTATTTTTCTGACTTTATCTCATCTACCTAATTTCTTTTTTAAAAAAAATTGAATACAGTTGGCATTCTATATTATGTTAGTTTCAGGGGTACTACGTAATGATTTGACATTTTCATACATTGTGAAATGATCATCACACTAACTCTAGTAACCCTCTGTCCCCATACAAATTTATTACAATATTATTGACCATATTCCTTATGCTATATATTACATCTTCATAGTTTATTTTATAACTACAGATTTGTACCTCTTAATGCTCTACACCTATTTTGTCTACCCTCCTGCTGTGCTCCTTCTGGCAACCTGTATCAATGAGTCTATTTTTGTTTTGTTTTATTTGTTTGTTTGTTTTGTTTCTTAGATTCCAGATATAAGAGAGAGCATGCAGTATTTGTCTTTGTCTGTCTGACTTATTTCACTTAGCATAGTACCCTCTAGATCCGTCCATGTTGTCATAAATGGCAAGTTTTTATTTACACCTGAGTAATATTCCATTGCACATGTATACCACATCTTCATTATCCATTTGTCTATCAATGAACATAGGTTGCTTCCATATCTTGGCTATTGTAAATAATGTTTCAATGAACATTAAAGTGCACGTGTTTTTTTAAATTAGTGTTTCTGTTTACTTCAGGTAAATATGAGAAGTGAAATTGCTGGATCATATGGCAGTCCTAATTTTAACTTTTTGAAGAACCTCCATACTGTTTTCCTTAGTGGCTGCATCAATTTATAATCCCATCAAGAGTGCACAAGTGCTCCCCTCTCTCCACATCCTTGACAATACTTGTTATTTGTTGCCTTGTTCATGATAGTCATTTTAACAGGTGTGAGGAGGTATCTCACTGTGGTTTTGACTTGCATTTTCCTGATGATTAGTAATGCTGAGCATCTTTTCTTATGTCTGTTGGCCATCTGTATGTCTTCTTTGGAAAAATGTCTATTCAGGTCCTCTGCCCATTTTTTAATGGGGTTGTTTTTTTTTGATGTTGATTTTTATAAGTTTTTTATATGATTTAAATATAAACCCTTTATTGGATATATCATTTGCAAATATATTCTCCCATTCAATAGGCTGCTTTTTGTTTTGTTGATGGTTTCTTTTGTTGTGTAAAAATTTTTAGTTTGATGTAGTCCATTTGTTTTATTTTTGCTTCTGTTTCCCTTGCTTGAGGAAAGATATAAAAAAAATGTTGCTAAGACTGAAGTTAAAGAGTTTACTGTCTATGTTTTCTTCTAGTAGTTTTATGTTTTTTAGTTTTAGAGATAGGTCCTAGGGTCCTCTACCTATTTTCTTAATCTCTCTTTCTGGAAGCCTCATCTATATATCTGTATGACTATACTTCATGTACTTTGAAAATTAGCTTATCTCCTTAGGAGGCCATCCTTGACCAACCTGTTTACAGTTGAAGTCCCCTTGATACATCCTTGGTTTGTTCTTCTCCAAAGAACAAATCAAATTATCTTCCAACATGCATAAAAGCTTTTATATATTGATTATGTTTATTGCCTGACACCCCTTATAAGGGCAGGGATTATTATCTCTTTTAAGGTTACAATGCCCAACACAAAATACTTAAACAAATATTTAGAGAAAAAGTGAATAAACAAATGAAACAAGGGAAGAGTCTACAGATGGACTAACAAAATACCTAACCAGAGGTGGAGGCACAGACAGTAACTCCAGGGCGAGTGGCACATGAACATACCAATTTGCCCCATCAAATTCAACAAGCGGTAGGATTAGTAGAATTATTTTTCACTATTTAGTCTGTTTCCTTGGATGCAGTTTGCTTTCTATCATTCACACATTCATTCTATCATTTATTTTCTTCCTTGGTACAAATTTTACCTAACATCCATTTTCCCTGAATTCCAGTCTATCTCAGACTCCTGCTCTATTATTTTCCTTAGCTCAGTTCCCTAACTTAAACTTACTTTGTCCAGTTTGCCTCAATCTCTGCTTGGTATTTCATCCCTGACTGTTTTATTTACTTCTGATCACTTTCAAGCCAAAAGGACTTCCTTACATTTATTTCTGTAACTCTATTTAATGTATCTATACAATAAAACCTCTATAATCTACTGATCAAGTTGTGGAACTGAGGAAAAGAACAATAAAAATAAACACTGGTTGTAAAAGTGGCATCTACACTGTGGGTTTGATAATAGTATTACCATTTTCAGATGAAAAAACTGAGATCCAATTTTTAATTGACTTTCCTAACCTCAATTACCTTGTATATAGTGTGTGTGTGCCTTCAAAATCACTGGTAATTGTACAATGTTACATTGCCTCTTTAATCCAGATATCCTAACTCACAGCACTCTGCTTTTCCCATTACATATGTAAGCTTCCCTCATGTTTTAGAAACATACTGTTTTTTGCCTCTTCATCCTTAGGCATTTAATAATTATTTATTACTCACACTTCAAACTCTATTTTATAAAAAATGCATTCATTATGCATACTGAAGTGGGAAAACATTCAACTATCTTCCAGTAAAATATGTGAATATTTGCTAGTGCTAAAAACAACCACTCTTCCATATACACATTTATTATTATTATTATTAAGGTTACTGAACAGTCCAAAGTAACAGCTTTTTATTCTTTTCTTCATCTATTTTTTGTTAATCTTTAAAAATATTATATTAACAATTCATTTGTCAGTAAAGTAAATATAACAGAGACACAAATCAAGATAATATTTGGGGCTTCTAAATTTAGATTATCCCCAAATGGGAAGCCATGTATTTTTTTCTTTTGGCCTCAAAAGAAAAGAAAGAATGCCCAAAGCTTAGGTTATTCATACTGTTCTTATAAAAAGTAGAATAAATTCTGAATGGGGACCAAAGTCATACTTTCCTTTTCATCTAAAATAAGGGAGTGGGGTGGGAGGGTAAGCTTGGACAAAGTGAGAGTAGCATTGACATATATACACTACCAAATGTAAAATAGATAACTAGTGGGAAGCAGCTGCATAGCACAGGGAGATCAGCTTGGTGCTTTGTGACCACCTAGAGGGGTGGGGTAGGGAGGGTGGGATGGAGGCACAAGAGGGAGGGGATATGGGGATATATGTATACATATAGTTGATTCACTTTGTTATACAGCAGAAACTAACACAACGTTGTAAAGCAATTATACTCCAATAAAGATGTTAAAAATAAAATAAAAAGAATAGATCTACTGTATAGCACAGGGAACTCTGCCCAATATTCTGTAATAACCTAAATGGGAAAAATATTGGAAAAAGAATACATACATGTATATGTATAACTGAATCACTTTGCTGTACACCTGAAACATAACATTGTAAAACAACTATACTCCAATACAAAATAAAAATTTTAAAAAAATAAGGGAGAAAGGCTCTCTCGATGCCTTTTAATATTGTCTCTGGAAAAAAAAATATCATCACTGGAAAGAGTGTAGTCGATTGTCACTTTGAATTTTTGCAATAACTAATTACTCACTCCTTGGAGCATCTGATTCTGTAAGAAGGTGAAATGGAGAAGGGATGAAAACCTAACATTTTATACATATTTCTCCACTCCACTACCATATGATGAATCCAAACCTAAAGTGATTTGTTTAGAGTGAAGCTAATTAAGTCCAGAACTTTCTGAAGTCTTGAAAATTTCAAGCCGTATCGGTAACATTCGACTTTTTAAAAATTTTTAATGGAGGATATTTGATTTACAATGTTGTATAAATTTCTTCTGTACAGCAAAATGAATCATTTATACATATATATATACAGAGCCACTCTTTTTTAGATTCTTTTCCCATATAGGTCATTACCAAGTATTGAGTAGAGTTCCCTGTGCTATACAGTAGGTCCTTATTATCTATTTTCTATGTAATAGTGTGTGTATGTCAATCCCAGTCTCCCAATTTATCCCTCCTCCCCTTTCCCCCAGGTAACCATAATGTTATCTTCTACATCTGTCACTCTATTTCTGTTTTGTAAATAAGCTCAATTGTGCCTTTTTTTTATATTCCACATATAAGCGATATCATACGATGTTTGTCCTTCTCTGTCTGACTTACTTCAGTCAGTATGCCAATCTCAAGGTCCATTCATGTTGCTGCAAATGGCATTATTTCATTCTTTTTTTATGGCTGAGTAATATTCCATTGCATATATGTATCACATCTTCTTTATCCATTCCTCTGTTGATGGACATTTAGGTTTCTTCCATGTCCTGGCTATTGTAAATAGTGCTGCAATGAACATTGGGGTGCATGTATCTGTTCAAAGTTTCAATTTAGAAATTATATTATCTTGATTGTCCTCATGACAGCTCAACTGATATAACTAATGCACTGATTTTTAAAATGTAATCAATAAATATATTTTGTTGTCAACAGAACTACATGTTTAGTTTTTACTTGATTCTGAAAGGAAACTAAAATATATGATCTTTGTTCACAAGGAAAAGTAATCAAGATGGATCACAGGGATGGGGTAGTTAGAAATGATCCTGTTAGAGAAATAGGTATCATTAGAGAAATGAGGGGAAATTTATATTAGGAATGAGAAAAGCAAAAACTACTAGGAACAAGAATGAGCATAGATCAATTTCATTGTATTAATCAAACATGTAACATAAAAGTAGTGTTTGAGGGGCTTCCCTGGTGGTGCAGTGGTTGAAAGTCCGCCTGCCGATGCAGCGGACACGGGTTCATGCCCCGATCCAGGAAGATCCCACATGCCGCAGAGCGGCTGGGCCCGTGAGCCATGGCCGCTGAGCCTGCGTGTCCAGAGCCTGTGCTCCACAACGGGAGAGGCCACAACAGTGAGAGGCCCGCATACCGCAAAAAAAAAAAAGTAGTGTTTGAAGAAGAATTAATAATATGATCAAGAGAAAATAAATTTTGCTGAATCAGAAGTAACTGGTGTAGAATGAGAAATTCAATGTTGGAGTTATGGTAAGAATGAGTTTTAATTTGAAGGACAAAGTCTATAGAATATAAAAATAAACTTGATGAGAAATTTAAGAATACATATGAATAATGTAATAAACTTGCCCAAGAGAACCTATGGGTCTAGATCTGGGAGAGCAGTCCAGGAGTGCAAAGCCAGAGCACAGAGTGGGATGCACAATAAAACTAAAGCATCAATCAAAAGGAATTTAGGCTTTAGATTTACATCATTTCTTCTAAAACTTGATTATGATTATGATTCTCATTTTAAAAATTTCTGTTTCTGCCTAAGAATGATAATCTTAGCATACATATCAGGAAGTTAAGGAAAGAAAAGAAAATTAAAATGAAAGAAAGTAGAACAAAGAAAATAAAACAAAAGGAGAAATCAATAAAATATAAAACATAGTTGCTTTTTGAGGTAGTGTGCGGGATAGTGTGGTCTTTGTGAGCTTCCACCATGGCATACTGGGGCCAGGGCCAGAAGGTGCAGAAGGTGATGGTGCAGCCAATCAATCTCATCTTCAAATACTTGCAAAATAGATCTCGGATTCAGGTGTGGCTTTATGAGCAAGTGAATATGTGGATAGAGGGCTGTATCGTTGGTTTTGATGAGTATATGAACGTCGTATTAGATGATGCAGAAGAGATTCATTCTAAAACAAAGTCAAGAAAACAACTGGGTCGGATCATGCTAAAAGGAGATAACATTACTCTGCTCCAAAGTGTCTCCAACTAGAAATGATCAATGAAGTAAGAAATTGTTGAGAAGGCAATACAGTATTTTTAGGTGTGCTTTGTTAGAAGTGTAGTTCTAAAGCATTTATTCATATTGTTTTGCTCACCTTTGTTATTACCAGATGACAATAAATGCTGTGGGATTGTTTTTATTAAAAAAAATAATAATAAAATAAAATATAAAACAAATATAATAGAGAAAATAAAAAAAGAATTTGTTTTTTATCTGATCAAGGAAAAAGGAACAAGATTCTAAGATCAGGAATGAAAAACAGGCATTTCTACAGATTGTGTAAGCATTACATAGATAACATAAGCATATTATAAGCAACTTAATGATAATAAATTTGAAAATTTGAATAAAATCAATTTTGGGGGGAAAACACATGAAAAAGTAGAAATTCTGAACAATTATATATCTATTAAATAAATTACACTTGTTAAAAATGAGCTTATTGGTTAATTTTTTTTAAATCATAAAAGAATGTCAGTAATCTGTATAAAATATTCTAAGAATAGAAAAAGAAGAAACAGTTTCCCAACACATTATATGAAGCCAGCACATTATTAATACCAAAACTTGACAAGCTATAGTAAGGAAAGAATATTACTATGTTTGTAAGTTGAAAAAAATTCTAAACTTCTTATCAAATTAAATGTATCAGGATACAAAGAGAATAATAAATCTCAAAATAGGTGAATCTATTCTAGAAATGCCAGTTGGTTTAACAGCAAAAAAAAGTCTATGTAATTCTTCACATGAAGTTCAAAAACAAAAAAGAAATGTATTGATTATGTCATTAGGCAAATATTAAGCACTGGAGGAAATTAAGGCAGAATTCTAAAATGATTCTCACTCTTCTATAATCTCTTCCTCTAGAATGTGGACTGAACCTGTGAATATGATGAGATATCACTCCCATGATTTTGTTACTTTATGTAGCAAACGGGATTTTGCAGATATGAAACAAATCAGTTGACCCTAAAATGGGGAGATTAACTGGGCAAGCCTTACTAAATCACATGAACCCTCTAAATCTGGATTTAGAGGTCAGACATTGGGAAAGATATGGATTCAAAGTATAAGGATTTGGCATGCTAGCCAGATACTGGCTTAAAGATGGAGGGCACAATGTGGCAAGGAATGCAGGCAGCCTCCAGGAACTCAGGGTTGCCCCCAGCTGACAGCCAGGAAGGACTAGATTCTGATAAACATAAGAATAAGCTTCAGAGCAGTTCTTTTTCCAGAGCCTCCAGATGAAAATTCACGTGGCTGATACCACAATTTCAACCTTGTGATAACCAGAGCAGAAATCCCAGGACCTCTGACCTATAGAACTGTGAGCTAATAAATAGGTGTTATTTTAAGCCATTAAGTCTGTGCTAATTTGTCATGTATAAAGAGAAAATGAACACAAATATCCAGGAATAGGTAAATCGTATCTATTAAAATTCTATTGCAAACATCATCTTTAATGATGATTAATCAAAAGTGTTTACCCTGAAATTAGAAATGAGACAGGGATGTTGTTACCAATACTATTTAACATTGTCCTGGAGTCCTAGCCAAGGGAATAGGCAAGAAAAGCAATTGAGATATATAAGGAATGGAAAGAAAAAATTAAGTTGCCATTTTTGCAGATGACATAATTGTACATGTAGAAATCCAAAATAATTTACAGGAAAATTATTTGGGTTAATCAGTGAATTTAAATAGCAGCTGGATGCCAGGTCAACACCTGCAATTCTGTAGGCAAGCAACAAATTAGAAAATAAAAATTTAACATAAAATTCTTTCTAAGAGCATAAAAACATAAAACACTTAGGAAGGAATGTAATGGTGCCTTTGTCTATCATTGTGCTATTAGTCTGTCTTAATACAGTTAAGTTTCTGTCTTGTGTAAATTCTCCCAGTTTCCACCAAAAAAATAACATATTGAATTTTTTATTGTGATTAATCAATTTGCAGATTACCTTAAAAATACTGAGTCTTCCAGTGATTGATTCCCTGAACTTATATCCAGAAACAAGGTAACACATTTATAAATTTTTAATTTATGAGTAAGTCAGCATTGAGAACAAAGCAGTAAAAAAGATGCCTTAACAATAAATGGTGTTGGTTTATCCATAGGGAAGAAAAGAGATACCTTTCACCATTAACAAAAAGCAGTAATAGTTAGACCTTAAGTCTGTTATAGGTTGAATTGTATCCCCTCAAATTTAATGTGTTGAAGTCCTAACTCCCAGTACCTCAGAATTTGATCTTATTTGGAAATAGAGTCATTGTAGATGTAATTAGTTAAGAAGTGGTCATGCTGGATTAGGGTAGGCCCTAATTCAATATGATGGGGGTCATTTTAAAAAGATGAAATTAGACGCTGACATGAACATAAGGGAAACACCATGTGAAGATGAAGGCAGAGATCAGGAAGATGGTTCTACATGCCCAGAAAGGCCAAAAATTGCCAGGAAATCACCAGAAGCTATGGAAAGGCATAGAACTGATTCTTCCTCACTGCCTTCAAAAGGAACCAACCCTGTCCATATCTTGATCTCAGACTTCTAGCTTCCAGAACATTTAGAAAATAAATTTCTGTGTTTAAGCGACACAGTTTATGCTGCTTTGTTATAGCAGCACTAGATAATTAATATAAAATCTAAATATAAAACATAGTATAAAGTGTCTATTAGATAACATATAAGAAAATTGTGACTTTTGTTTTAGAGAAAAAATATTCTTAAACAGAGCACAGATACCAGAAGCCACAAAGAAAAAGACTGATAAATAGCATTAACATTAAGAATTTTCTATCATAGTTAATAGTGAAATGCCAAGCTACAGTGAGGAAGAAGATATTTATAATACATAAAAATGAAAAGGAGTATATAAAGATTTCCTAAAAATCAGAAACAGATAAACAGCACAACCAAAAAATAAAGAAATTTAAACTAAACTTAAAGAGATTTGTATAAGTATACTTCAAATAAAAGGATTTCCAAATGACCAAAAAATGTTTTTGAAAGTGCTCAATCTCATTGAATCATCACGGAAATTAAAAAAATAAAAGCATAATGAGATATCAATACACAGTGACCAAAAAGATTTAAATGAAAAGAAATAACAATACCATGGTTTTGGCCAATATTTGCATCAACTGCATTTCTCATACACTACTAGTAGGATGTAATTTCATAGAAATATTACCTACTAATTAAACTTACACATTCCCTATACCAGTAATTTCACCCCTAGAAATACATATATATGTGCTCCAAGAAAATGTATACAAGGATGTTTATAGTTGCATGATACATAACAGCCAAAATCTGTAAACAGCTTAAATGTCCACCAATAGTAGCATGAATAAATGCATTGCTATATATTCATATAAAAATGCTATGCACAATGAAAATTAATAAGCTACAACTACATTTAACAATATTTTTGAATCTCAGATCAAAATTTTGAGCAAAGGAACCCAGATACAAAATAAACATACTATTTTATTCCATTTGTATACATTTCTGCAAAAGGATAAAAGTAATACATAGAGAAGTAATTCAGGAGAGCATAGTGGTTGAGATGGGTCATAAGATTCTGGCTGCTGGTAATGATCTCTTCTTGATGAAGTAATGATTACATATGCATGTTCACTTTGGAAAATCCATTAACCATTCACATAATCAATTAATGTAATCTTCTGTATCTTTAGTACACTTTCATATAAAACGTTACTTTAAAAGAGACTCGGGCTTCCCCGGTGGCACAGTGGTTAAGAATCCGCCTACCAGTGCAGGGGACACGGGTTGGAGCCCTGGTCTGGGAAGATCCCACATGCATGGAGCAACTAAGCCCCTGCACCACAACTACTGCGCCTGTGCTCTAAAGCCTGCAAGCCACAACTACTGAGGCCATGTGCCACAATTACTGAAGCCCGAGTGCCTAGAGCCAGTGCTCCACAACAAGAGAAGCCACCACGATGAGAAGCCCATGCACCGCAACAAAGAGTAGCCCCCGCTTGCCGTGACTAGAGAAAGCCCGTGCACAGCAACAGACCCAATGCAGCTAAAAAAAAAGAAAAAAAGAAATTAACTCCTTTTCCACTAACCATTAAAAAACTAATAAAAGAGACTCTAGAAAATAATATTAGTTTTTAATAAGAAAGGTGAATATTAAAATTAAATAAGTAGAATTATAACCAAATATTTATTAATATTCATTAAAATACATACTTTAATTATTGATATTTTTAAAGAATTTTAAACTATAACATTATGGGTCTGAAAAAAAATCTGTCACAAAAGCTTTATTCTCACTGCTTGCAAATCTGATTTGAAAGAGTACAGAAGAATCAAATTCTATATTCTGAAAAGTTTCCTAATTACTGTTTACATTCAACAGCAAAGTGTTAGTTCTAAGTATTGCAGTGTGTCATCAGGATAATTCTTCACTTGAACTCTGAAAATATGATTAGTTGGACTTTCTTAGCTAAGGGTTGAATTTTAAAATATCACAGCCAAAATAGCCATCTTAGCCCAGGCAAAATTCACTGTTTCTTTCTCAAAGTGTCATATTGGACCTTGGGTGGTCACAGCTGGCTTAAAAGTGTCAGGGGAAATACTAGTGAACTGATTTTATATATAATATATATTTGATATTTGCCTATATAATTTGTTTTATAAATGTATTTATATTTGTATACAATGCATAAGTGTGTATAAAATCTGAAATGCAAAATAAATTATAAGTTTCAAAAAATTCTGTTAGTCTTTGAATTCAAAAATATTCTTAAAGATAATACATTATTTACAATGAGTATGGGAAATTGTTATGCTGCCTACAAGAAATCCATACCAATTTTAAAAAAGCTGTTGTAGCTATATTCATATCAAGTAAAAAATATTTAGAGAAAAAATTTATCAACAATGAAAAGGGCCATTTCATGATAAAGGGTTAAATTAATCAAGAAGACAAAAATTGTAACTGTACACCTCATAACAGAGACTCAAAATATATGAAGCAAAAACTAATAGGCTTCAGTAAGAAATGGACAAATCCATAATCATAGTTGGTGATTTCAACACCCCTCCTGCAATAATTAGTAGAATAGGTAGGCAAAAATAAAAAGATATAGAATACTTGTCCCATTTCATTATAGACTACATTGTATCTCCCAAATTCACATGTTGAAGTCCGAACAGCCAGTACATCAGAATGTGACTGTACTTGGAGATCGGGTCATTAAAGAGGTAATTAAATTAAAATGAGAAATTAGAGTGGGTCTTAATCTAATATGACTGGTGCCTTTATAAGAAGAAATAAAGAAGTGGTACATATATACAATGGAATATTACTCAGCCATAAAAATGAATGAAATTGGGTCATTTGTAGTGAGGTGGATGGACTTAAGAGTCTGTCATACAGAGTGAAGTAAGTCAGAAAGAGAAAAACAAATACCGTATATTAACGCATATATATGGAATCTAAAAAATGGTACTGATGAACATATTTGCAGGGCTGGAAAAGAGATCCAGATGTAGAGGAAGGACTTGTGGACACGGTGGTGAGGGGTGGATGGGCCGAACTGAGAGAGTAGCATTGACATATATACACTACCATGTGTAAAATAGATAGTGAGAAGTTGCTATACAGCACAGGGAGCTCAGCTTGGTGCTCTGTGATGACCTAGAGGGGTGGGATGGCAGGGGAGGGAAGTCCAAGAGGGAGGGGATATATGTATACATATAGCTGATTCACTTCATTGTACAGCAGAAACTAACACATTGTAAAGCAATTATTCTCCAATAAAAAAAAAGAACAATGAAATATATATTTCCTAAATAAATTGGGAGAGTGGTAACTGAGAAAGAATGTTCATTTTCAAAACTAAAATAAACTTCATGTGTGTATATATCTGAAAAAAAAAAAGAAGAGATTAGGACACAGATATGTGTAGAAGACCATGTGAAGAAACAGAGGAGACAGCCATCGACAAGTCAAGGAGAGAAACCTCAGAAGAAGCCAGCCCTGCTGACATCTTGTACAGGAAAGTAAGAAAACATATTTTGGTTGTTTAAGCCCCCATCTGTGCTACTGTCTTATGGCAGCCTTAGAAAACTGATACACATACTGTCAAACCATTAATTGACAGTTGTAGAATACTCCAGTAAACAACAGAAGAATACACTGTTTTCATCTGTACATGGAACATTTACACAGATAAACCATATTCAGGGCCTTAAAAAGTCTTGATAATTTAAAAAGCTTTCAAGTTATACAAAGTATGTTCTCTGACCACAAATTAAATTTAAAATCAATAACAGGGACTTCCCTGGTGGTCCAGTGGGTAAACTCTGTACTTCCAATGCAGCGGGCCTGGGTTCGATACCTGGTCAGAGAACTAGATCCCACATGAAAGCTGCAACTAAGAAGCCCGCATGCCACAACTAAAAAAAAAAAAAAAAAAAAAGAAAAAAGAAAAAAAGAAAAACAAAATCAATAACAGAAAAAAATATTTGGAAAAACTCCAAATAATTTGAAAATAAATGCAGTTCTAAATCATCCATTAATCAAAGTCAAAAAGGAAATTAGAAATTATTCAAACTGAATGAAAATAACAAAGCATATCAAAATTTTGGGGGGATACTGATAAAGCAGTATGTAGAGGAAAATTTATACCACAAAATGCCCACAGTGGAAAAGAAATCAATGACTTCAACTATCACTGTAAGAAACTGAGAAAAGAAGAGCAAATAAAAGTAAGGAGAAGAGGGAATTCCCTGGCAGTTCATTGATTAAAACTCAGTGCCTTCACTGCTGGCCTGGGTTCAATCCCTGGATACCTGGTCAGGAAACTAAGATTCCCAAGCAATCGTGTGGCTCAGCAAAAAAAAAAAAAAAAAAAGTAAGGAGAAGAAAGAAATGTACAATAATGTAGAAACCAAGGAGAGAAAAAACAGAAAAACAATAGAACTGTCATATTCACCTGGGTTCATTTGTGGATTTTCTATTTTGTTCCATTGTTCTCCTGTTATGTACCAAATCACACCATATAGAGATTTTATGATAATTTTTAATAACTGGCATTACAAATCCTGTATTATTTTGTATTTTTCAGGGGTTTCTGGGTTACTCTTTTTTATTTATTTTTTCACATGAATTTTAAATAAGTCTAATGATTTTCTTTTTGGATCACTTTAATTGGTATATTCACTTAGAAAGAACAGATATCTCTAGGGTGTTCAGTGTTCCAATCCACTAATGTTATTCCTTTCCATTTTGCAAGGTCACTTTTGTGTTTTTCTGTAGCTTTTAAAAGTTTTACTTTTAAAGGTCTTGAGAATTTCTTGCAGAGTTTATGTGCAGATATTTTATCTTTTTACTGTTGTGCTGAATGAGGTCTTATCTTTTATTATATCTGTTTATGAAATAAATAATAAGGGTAATGATTTCCAGTACTAATTTGATATTTTGCTATCTTTTTATTTATATGGTTTTAAGATTTTTCTTTTTTTCATTACTTATATATCTACACATAGTTTTCTTTTTATTTATCTTATTTAGCTTCAGAGCATTTCGTGAGTTTGCCAGTAACTTGAAGGGAAAATGGCTCATGGAGTTGCTCTCATTTGGTGTTTCTTTTCTGTCTTAGATCTCCACCCCTTAGCCCTGGTTGCTGCAGCATTTCTTTGGTTCTTAAAAATATTCTTTGTATTTTACTCACTTTTTTTACCAGTTATTTTCATTTGGAAGCCAGACTGTTTCAAATTTCTCCATCTGACTTGGAGGCAGAAGTCTCCTGAAATCACCATTTCAGAGGAAATTCTCTCTGTGGTATTTGCTCAGCACATGAAGCGGGGGTGGTTTAGGGACTAAGAAATAGGACTGGAATTGTACCTATCATTGCTATTTTTCTTCACCTAGGACCTATTCCAGGGCCATCTAGATATTACTTGATCCTCAGGCCACCTTAGATTGGTACTGCTCCTATCTTTCTTACCAGAAAAAGAGCTGATAAAGATCCCTCCAACTTCAGTGGGGGATTATCATTATTATTTAGAAAGACCTCCTTTTGTCCACCCCCTGCATTGGACCCTGTGCATTTATTACTCCAGACATCCAGGCATATCTCTCAGTGCATGAAGTTCCCACAATGACAAATCTTGCCACCTTGTGTCTCCACATGAGTTTCTCATAAATTTTATGTGTTGTTAAGCACAGCTTTAAAATTCACTGAATTCTCTGTAAATTACATGGCATCTCCAATTTTGTATTATAATTTTTGCTGAACTAGATATTCCTAGGATGGCTTTATCATTTTATAACCCTCAAAATCAATTTTTAAACATCTGTCTCCCCATTAGACTGAAACCCAGAATGGAGTTTAATCATTTTATATATCCTACATCTAGCATGATTAGATGTCTTTAGGAATTTAATAAATATTTATTGAATGCATAATTTATCCATGTATATATGAGAAAATGTTGCAAACAGTGAAAAAATGAATAAATTAAGGAAACACATTTTCTAGGTTATTGATTGACATTTCTTAAAACCTTTCTATAACAAGAACAGCTTTATATGATGAAGGCAGATCAATTCCCACTTCAAGTATTTGGTCTTCCCTAAAAGTTTCTCATATTACTACAGAAATATCTAAAATTATTCAGAAAAGTTATGGTTTTGCTTTCTTCTTTTTTAACAAACCAAATAATTAGGGAATTGTTCAGACTCTTCTCTATCTTTGGAGTTGGCTTAACAGCAAATAAGAGCATTTACAAGAATTTCTGGGAAACTTTTACAAATTTTAGGAATGATTAAAATTATAAAAAAAAATGTGGGCAATTTAATTAATGGGGAAAGGTAATGGAAATTGCTATAATGTAAATAAATCAAGGGAATGGGGAATTTCACTATACTCCTTACCCATACACATTAAAAAGAATAAAGAACATATAGATGTATGAGTATTTTTGAAAATGTCATAGATGTATTATTAGGTTAAAAAACAGAAGAAAGAACACTCAAGTAGAATAATGTTTATGGTATAATATCATTGTTTCAATTTTTTCTACATTTTTTTTTTTTTTTTTTCGCGGCATGTGGGCTCTCGGACCGGGGCACGAACCTGTGTCCCATGCATCGGCAGGCGGACTCTCAAACACTGCGCCACCAGGGAAGCCCCAATCACTAACATAGAATACAAATCTTTTTTTCCTCCAAAGAGCCACAATTCTCTTGTTGCTTGCCCCTGTCTAGCTTCCCTCACCCTACTTGTAATCTGGAGTTGCAAACCTATGCCAGGTAGCATTTTCGAGAGGAAACAGCTATTATTTCACATTATCAATAATATCCTCACACCAACATTGCCTTGTTCTTAGTGGAATTGAAAGAGGTCCCTCATTTTTCTTTGCCAAGGAATGGGATCTTTGCTATATTTAGAAGTGTTTTAGAATGAGAGTAGAAAGAAGGAAGAAGGTGGCAGGTTGGCAGTGTTTCTTCTTCTACTAAAATAAGAGAAAAGCTCACAACTTAGGAACTAAAGGGAATGCTGGCCTTGCTTCTTTCCCAGGCTCAGCTTCCTCTGGGAAAATGGCTCTTTGGGAGAAACCCGAAGTGGCAGCCACCCAAGCTCACTGCTCTGTAGAGGAAAGGAATGGGCAAAATGCCCTGGTAGACCTAAACAGAGAAAAAGATGGTTTAGAGAAAAAACTCTCCCCACCCCCATTCAGCAAAAGCACAAGACCTCAGGGAAATATTCCTCGTGGCATAAATGCCAGGACTGAAGAACTAGAAACCCCTGCTTAAGATGCAACTGAAAGTAATGTTCTATTCAAATATGTAAAAAATGGAAAAGGCAAGTTTATTGGAATGTGAAGAAAGGGGAGAAAAATATCGAGGCAGCCAGAAACAGAGTGACAGACAAGATCCCTTAAGACTAGGTTTATAAAAACTTTCTGCAATGACTAATAGTATTGTAAGGAGTACAAGCAACAAGAGAATTGTGGCTCTTTGGAGAAAAAAAAGATTTTTATTCTATGTTAGTGATGGTATTCCCTGGATATCTGCAAGTTTTTTCCTTTCACATTCCAACAAGAGATTTTTCTTTTCAATTTGTTTTTCATTTTGAGTCAGCTATATTTGGAAACTAACTACACTTTGATACATTATTTATTTGTGTGATAGTCCCTTGAGACACCCATCATTATCATGGATTGGTTCTAATTTTCTGAAAGTTCTAATTTCCTGGAATGATAATTGAATGACCTATGTATTCCATGCTCCCCCATCCCCTGCCAAATACATGCACAAACACCTCCCACTCTACTCTCCTCTGTGGCCAAGTCACAGCCCTTTGAGAAAAAGGAGCATTCTGTTAAGATAGCATGAAATATTTAGTGGGTTGCTGATGGAAAATTTATTGGGAGGAGTTCTCTAGAAAAGAATCTAAAGTTCCATTTCTTTGGAAAGGCAAAATATTTATTTTAGTTCCCTTTCAACTTTATACTGGGTAATAATGCCCAGTTTGCTTTCAGCTATGGTAGCTTTATTGCAAAATATGCTAACAGCAAAAGAGGGAGACAAGTAAGAGAGATGAAGTTGGAGTGAATGCCTAATTGCTGAAGGGAGCTTATATCATCAAGAAAATCTGCCTGGCCTCTTCACTTAAAAGATAAGGGAAAGCATATATTGCATTTGAACTCTCTTGAGTCTGATACTAGGTTACGTCCTCTGACTTCAAAGAATTAGTTCACTCCTTTTATCTGACCACACATGAAGTCTCTGAGCCAGATGAGAGATCATTTTATGAGGAAAAGGCAGTTTCTCAGGTGCTTACTACACAAAGAAAATGAGAATAAAGTGCACAATTGTGGGGAAGTTAGGAGCTTAGAATTTGCTGCTTATTTTTCCTCTCAGAATCGCAAATTATTTCTCTATCTTTAGTAAGATTGTGGTGTTGCACTTACTTAAAGAGAACAGAAAAAGAATAAATGACAGGCTCAGATAAATAACAAATTGATGGCAGAAGCAGTGTATGATCCAGGAAGTGTTAGGCACCAGGCCACTGCACAAATCCAGAATCTGTCCTTTATTATTATATTCCAATGACCACATATGGAAATGCTTATGACTGTGTAGAAGGTTCTGCAGTAACATGGGAAGTCCTTATCTTATTTATTTTTAATTACTTTATCCAGCTTTGTGCTCTGATACCTTCTGCTCAAATGAGGTTTTTTTGTTTGGTTGGTTTTTGTTTTGTTTTTGATTTTTAGGGCAGAATCCCCTTGGGATTTACAGCAATAGAGAGAAATGGTGCACAGAGAACAATATTGGAGTGGTAAGAGTTTAAAGTACAGTAGTTATAATTAGCAAAGAGGTAATGACATTTGAAAAGAAAATCAGAGGACCACCTTAGTATGAATTTAATAGAGTATGCTGTACCCGAATGTTCTTTCAAATAATCACTAAAATTATAGCTCTGGAACTTTGCTTCTGAGATTCAGATCATTTACAGTTATGCAAAACTAACTCACTGGAAAAAGGCATTTGCAGGGCAGAAAGATTTTTTATGTTAGCATCATGCTAAGAGTGGAAAGGTCTACAAAAAAAGCTCTAGGGCCCACAATACCTCCTAGTACCCATGGCTATTGTTTGCCAACCACCATAGGTTCTATTTTAGCCTTGAAATGTAAATACCATGGAAACTGTCATGGCTCCAGAATTTCTCCATAAAATGTGTTTAAGAGCTACAAATTGTTTGGAAAGGGGATTGCATATGGCGATGAAAGATGTGACTTGCAAGCACCACTAGCTTCTCTTGATTTGTATGATATAAATCAGCAAATATAGTGTTAGTAAGGATAGGAAATGCAAAAACAATTCCAAAAATATTATAAAAATTATTCTTTTGATTGACTAGCTGATGAAATAAACAAGGAAACAATTATTTTTTAAAATTATAATGTGCGATAATGTAACTTTTAGTTGCGATTTCTATAATCAGAATACAGGTTTTTTTCCTTCCTAATAGCTAATTTCTCCAGTGACAATTTAAGTAGTTTCTTCTTTGTCCATATTAAGCTGTAAAATCAATTAGTCAAAGGACTTTATGCAGTTTTTAAGTCAATTATTATTATTGTTATTATCCTCATTATTTTCTTTTATTTGAGATGGCTTGGGTCCTTCCACTACATGCAAAGATGTCTACTGTAGCTACAAATGATGTAAATTGGATTATCAAAAGGGCCATTTTTGAACTGAAGGTGCTTATAAAATAGAATGTTGGTCATTCTGGTGGCCTCAGACAGCAAAGGACCAATTCAACTGACATAAATGAGTGTTTTTCTATATTGCTGAAATCCTTAAACTGGAAAGAGCTTCAGTCTTGAAAGGAAGAATCTACAAATCATCACTAAAAGAAGGGTCAGAAAGAAGATCTGGGATAGTGGGGGGAATTGGTAAGGTCCACTTTTAGGGGATTAAAGAGAAAGGCTGCAACCTACTTCATCAACTACCAGCTTAGGTCAGAAAGACAGAGGTCAACAACTGTTATAATTTTATAAGTATATAATGTTCTAATGTTTGTTTATTTTATTATTAACCATCAGTTTCTTTGTAGAAATTAGTATTCAAAAATCTCAGGACTAAATAGTAATGTGTTTACTTCTAAGGGAAACAGGATTAAGTAAATATGGGAAGAATATTGATTTCTCTACACAGATATGCTTGATGGATAAATGAAGGACCCTTAATGCTAGCATAGAAGGAGTAACTAAGGTAGAATTGGAAAGGAGTCCCTGGGGCTTGTTCTTTGATGGTGTTAAGTATGATTTGAGTATTGTTATTGGGGCAGGAGTATAAATTCTCCTATCCAACGAATTCAAGGCAATTGTTATGCCTTAAAGTGAAATTCAGATAAAGTTGGCTATTCTTTTTCTTGTCTTCCTCTAAAGATCTTTGCTTCTTTTAGATGCCTTGACACTTGCAGTGATTTTTTTGAAAATACATTTACTGAAATTTAGATGCTAGCAGCACACAGCTAGATGCTCACAATTTTATATTTCATTTCATCTCAAAGAAACATGGGGAAGGCAGAACTATCCTCTATTTACAAAGGGAAAAGTAGAAAAGTAGAGCTGAGTTCTAGGCAAGATTACATGATGTGGTGGAATTTGGACTTATACGTGTGGTCATTGAAGCCAAAGTTCATATTAGCCCCATTAAATCATCCTGAATCAAAAGCAAATGTCATGGGAAAATGACTAAATCTAAGAAGTATAAGATGAAAAGGATGAGAATTGTTTTATTACTCAATGATTGATTTATTTATATATTTGTTCATTCAATTATTTATTCGTTCATTTATCCATTCATTGCACAAATATGTATTCCTGTGGTATGTCAGACATTTAATTGAGATATAAGAAAATAAAATACATATTAAATACAGAAAAAAGCATAGAAACAAAATATTTTAATTGTGTGCTTCCTGAAAACAAAATAAAAACTTTATTATAGGTCTCCATGCACAGCCAATGAGAAATTAATATTCATTATCATTATCAAGCTGAGCGATGAGTATTGTCAGAATTCTAAGCAGTGCACTGCATGGGCCAGAAAAGAAAACACTGTTCCAACCCAAAAGGTTTGCAGGTTTGTGCAAGCATCATCTAAACAAGCACAGAAAACAACAACAAATAATAATAATAATAATAATAAATAACACATGTCCACTAGAGACATTCCTACTACAGACTGTATTTTCTTAGAATTCCTATGTATTTTTTTGTCTTACTGACTATAATACAAAGAGGTTTTAACAAAACAAGTCACTTAATTTGTGAAATGTTGTACATTGGGAAGAGAAGGAAAGAGTTTTGAAATCAAGAATATTCTTTAGTCTGTTTCTTGCATTGAAGGCACATGTTCTCCAATGGACTTCAAAAGACTTCAAAATCTCTCAAAGATTGTACCTTTGAAATCCTATGAACGTACATTTACACCACCTCAGAGTCTATAAAAAATTCTCTGAATTAAAACATCAAAAAGTTAACTATTCCATTCATAAAGTGAAATATAGCTTTATTTCTTTTAAAGTTGCTTCTTCTTCACGTTTTCATATACTGTAAATACCTGACAAAAGTTTCCCTGGGCCTTGAGATTTGTATTAGCAGATTATAATTGTTTATTGACAAACTGCTTGTTTTAAGTCTAAATACCTAACATTTCCACTTCCTGTGAGTGATTAAGAGCCACCACAACTACTAAGGCTCTCCGAGAGCTCTGCACCCAAGCCAAGGGCTGCCCCTAACAAAGCCTGGTATTGCCATTCACCATCAATAGGTACTAGAAGTCACTTGCAAAAATTTTGTTATGACCATTTCCAAAGAGTAATGTCTGTGATTACTATCAGGCAGTCTGACAACTCAGGGAGCTAGCTGTTTTCCCCAGAGTTTAGAGAACATTTTTCTACTTAAAATGTAATAGATTTTCTCATCTGGTGCACACAACAGAAAAAATGGGAAGAAAAAATGGTCATTATCATCTCCATCTATAAGATAACTGATTCAATATGATCAAGTGACTTATCTACATTCACGGCTGATATAGCCTCACAGGCCAGTCTAAGACCTGAGCATGCTAGAGGCATAATATACCTGAGCAAAGGGCTTGGGAAGTTGACCTTCCATCAGCACTCAGGAGCATGCAGAACCTATCTGCTGGGTAAGAAAGCACTGAGTTTCCATAACTCAGAGGAGCCTGGAGGAAAATAAAGAAATATAGATAAGAAAACTTGTGAGGATGCCAAAAAGAATCTTTTGAGGAACCTGAGTGAAAACATGAGGCAGTTTTAGCAACACCTAGGACACTTGTGGATCACTGAAGTACAGAGAAGCCTCCCCAATGTGTGTGAAGGAATGATCAATTGTAAACAAAAACTGAGACAATGTACTACACTTCACAAATTAAATAATTTGTTTTGTTAAAGCCTCTTTGTATTATAGTCAGTAAGACAAAAAAATACATAGGAATTCTAAAAAATTCTAAAAAACTGAGACATATAATAGTTATAGTGGTGGGAGAAATCAGAGTACAGGATCAGAGTGGACACATACATCTTCTTGTCCCACCTCTTTATTTTACAGGCAAGGAAAATAAAATACTAGAGCCTAAGTAGATGGCAAAATTTATAACACAAGTTAATGGCAGAGCTCAGATTGGAAGCCCGATTATCTGAGTCCTATTCCAGTGCTCTTCCCAGCACACAACCCTAACTTCCTACTATTTCAAGAAGGCAAAGACTTCTAGAAATTCTCCCATATCCTGGTCTTACATTTAGCTTTAGAGATACTGCAGGATGTGCTTTGGCCTTATTTTTTTAATACATATATATAGCAAAAGTGGAAAAGGCTTGCAGTGATGTGCAAAATAGCCATTATTCTCATACATGTGAGATGATATCAAACTCAGATCTCTGTTTTATTCATGGCTTCGATCAAAAGAATAAAGTTCCTACAAAGCCTCTTCACAAGAGATAGTGCTTGTCCAAAAAATTATCTCTTCTGCTCACTGACTAATCAGGTAGAGCGTCTCTAAGTATATGCTTCAGGGAGGTGTGTTTTCTTTGTGTCCTGGCACAAATGCTGTGGATTTGGCAGCCATGTGGAATTTCAGGAGTTTTCCCAGTACCAAAATGAATAGTGTCTTTCTTGGTAGAAAGAGAGGAATATCAGGTATTTTTCTGAATTTTACCCTAATTTATTTAGTACTTTTCGTTAGAAGATCTAAAAGAAAAACTGAGGTGCTGCAGAAATTGCTGTTGGCAATCTTTAATCAGTGTGCTTTGGTAGCACAGAAACACATAAACCTTATAGAAAATATATATTTTAAATGCTCTATGTTCTTCCTGAGGGAAGAAATTTGGCAATTTAACTTAATTGATGCCCTGAGAACATAGCTGGAATGCAAAATGAAAGCCAACGATCCCCCACCAACAAATTAACTTAGAAAGGCATCTTATAAAAAGAACCTTTGAAATGGAAACTAAAAAATACTAATCTATAGGGACAAGTTAAGCCATATAATAAGAAAGTAGGTAAAATTAATTATAAAGAGGTATTTTTAACTAGTGACTTGGTACTGAGAGCTTGATGCCTATTATCACCTATTATCTCATAGCTCAGAAACATTAATATTTATTATCTTATTGATATTCTCCCAGTGATATTCTCCCAGTGTTTACTCTGTGTCAGTTCTTTAGTGCATCATTGCATGTTGACAAAATTTAAAGTAAAAATATGAAACAAAAACCAGTGTTTTGATTTGATTGTACTGTAAGAAAATATCTAAAGCTTCTTTGGTCTTGAGAAACTTCTGGGAATTTCCATTAAATTCATCCATTAAAGAAATTCTACCCAAGACTTAACTGATTTCCAACTATGTGCAAAGCACTAAACTGGACTCTAAAGGTGTTTTGTTCTACTGGCCAAGTTTTTTTGTTTCTTTTTTCCCTTCGATATCAGAATTAAAATTAATTCATTATTAAAACATTTGAAATATATAGTAACATCTAGGAAAATCATTTTAAAATCACCGATTATCTCATAGCTCAGAAACATTAATATTTATTATCGTATTGATATCTCCCAGTTTTTTAACCCATATATTTATGTGTGGACATGGTTATATTTTTGCCTAAACCTGGATTATTCTTTACTTTGTTATTACTTAGATCATGTTTTTCTCACTCATCTATATAGCAAGATCAATTTTGCATGTTTATTTGTTATCTATTGCTGCATATAAAATTACTCCAAAATTTAGTAGCTTTAGACAACCCACATTTATTATCTTATGGTGCCTGTGGATCAGGAATCTTGGTATGGCTGACTGACTTTTCCACGTCAAGAAACCATACAAAACTAAGATCAAGGTGTCAACCAGGGCAGGACTCAATTCCAAGCTCTCTCAGAGGTTGCTGGCAGGACTCCATTCCTCATGAGTTTTCGCACTTAAAGCTTGTTTCTTGCTGCTGGTTGATTGAAAGCTACCTTCAGTTCCTTAGCATGTGGGTCTCTTCATAAGGCAGCTCAAAACATGGCAGCTTGTCATCCAAGCCATATAGCAGGAAGACTCAAAGGAAGAGTGTGAGCAAGATAGAAGTCAGAGTTTTTCAACACCTAATTTCACACCATCACTTTTGCTGTATTCTATTCATTAGAAGTTAAGTCCCTATATCCAGACCATACTCAAGCAGAAGGGTTAACAAGGGCCTGAATACCAGCAGGTGGGGATCATTAGGGGCCATTTTAATGGTTAGACATAATAAAATTATATATATGTAATGTAATTATAAATATATAATATTTGTATTATATAAAAATTTTACATAATATTTATAAATATTTATCTATATTTAGGTATCCATTATTATTTCCTTTTGATAGATACTGACAAGGAGAATTATTTGCTGAAGAGGAGTACAAATTTTAAGACATTCAAAACATTCTTCCAAATATCACACCAGAATTATTTTGCTAATATACAATCCCACTAGCTATATATGAGAAAAAAATCCCATGTCCTCAGACTCTCACTAACACAGTTATCACAGCTTTAATCACTTAAATATTTTGGTAAAAAACAAGATCTCGTGCTTTAATTTTCATCTCTTTGATACCTTATGAAATTGAATGCTTTTTGATATGTTTACAAGCCCTTTGGGTTTCTTTATTATGAATTGTTCATATTTTTTCTATATTTTCCTATTGGGTTACTGCTTATTGATTGAAAGGAGTTGACACCATATTAAGAATATTATACACTCTTCTATTTTATGTAGAGTTAATACTGATACAAAGTTTCTTATTTGCTTTTGAAAATAAATAAAATTCTTCCTTTATATATTAACAATATACATACTTTCCTCATTGAACCCCACTAGCATTCCAATGACACTGTTTCTTATAACAACAACAAAACAACAAAAAGACATTCAGAACTGGGAGCATTCAGTACTTTTCAAGTGCCCATCTAAGCAGAGAGACTCAGAGTAAAGAGAGAGAATTTTGCACCTAGAAGCAGTCTAGCCTGAAGTTGAACAATTTATAGAAAAAGAGACAAGAGTGGTTTGTACAAGTGCCATGTGATAGGAAGTGTTGAAAAGATATAGGACAAGAGCAGTAATAATACCCTCATTATTGTCACTCTAGATAAAACCTATAGTAGCAAACCTACATTATTTAGTAAATATTTTAGTGTGAGGTCTGAGTTTCCTTTTGATTCAACACTGAACATGTCCAGAAGTGGTCTAATATTTTTCAGTTTAAAGAAACTTTAAATGAGAACACCAATTTGTCTATCATATTTGTTACAAATACCGACTCAATTATACTTGGCAAAGTTGAAGGATACTGTTTATTCTTATAATTAAAGTTCTAATTAAACAATTAGATTCATGAATTGAATTTCATTAATGGAATGTATTAGTAATTAACCAAACTGATCAACTCTTTCCTTTAAATATTGTAAACACATTAGTAAACACATGCCATTCTTCTCATTATTCCCACTATTTGGGGAGAGCCTCTGTTCTTTTACACATTAGTGAAGGCACAATTTAAGTACTATCATGTTGATACAATTGTTCCTATTCTTATACTCCTAGGTCAGAAAAGTCTCTGATTAAGACATTCATTTTTTATTTCACTCTTTAATTCAGATTAGGTTTATTGACATTTTTAATTGTTAGTACTGTTTAAAATGATCTTTATTTATTAGTTTGAACTATATGTTCAAACTTGATTTCAAGAAGCTAGTAAGTAAAGAACTGCAACCTAACCTGATGCCAATATGACACATTCAGATAAAGATGGCAGGCTGAGCACATGTTTTCATCTTTACTCCCTTTCAAACTGTGGGAATGAATTGTGGTGTAACCACACAATGGAGTGCTAAATGTGTCGAAAGGAAGAAGGCTATTTCTTATAAACTATATGGAATAATTTCTGGGATATAATAAATGATAAAAAACAAAGGAGAAAGAAACATGAATAGTATGACACTTAAGACAGGAGGGAATATGAGGGCATACATATTTATTTTATTTAAAAAATAGAACAGTGAAACAAAACTAACAAAATGTGACTAGCAGAGAGGATGGAGAAAACAGAATGGACAAAGAAACTAAATTCTTGATGTATACCTAATTTGTAGGTTTGACTTTAGAACCACATAAATATTTTATATAAATATAAAAAACATTAAATTAAAAAAATCTTAAAATCAAAACAAAATGAAACATAATCACTGAGTAGCAAATTGGTGGCATAACAACACAGAGAGTTATATACATGTATATATGAATTTATATATGGTTTTCATATATGAATACTTTTATATATATGAATTCATTTATATATGGATATATATGATTTATAATTTATATATGTATATGATTGAATAATTATATGTGTTAATGTTGATAGGAACCAAGACATTCAGTTTAAGAGATACAAAGAAGAAAAATAGTTTTTAAATTAGGTAGAAATTCAGTAATTCTAAATTTGAATTGGATGTGAGTAGGAACTCAAGATTGTACCAACTGATTCCTAGCATAGATATAGATAGATCTTCCAACTAAAAAAATCTTAATAGCTGGCTTACAGCTCACTTCCTAGAACCTATTTTGCCTGTTTAAGTATAAAAGCACCTATTTTTCAGATTGATGGTATTATTTGTAACAGTAAAAGCAATAATAACAATCATTGATTGCTATTATTGATAATAGCAATAGCTATTATTTATAGCTATTGCTATAATTGCTATATTGCTATATATATATATATTGCTATATATTGCCATATATATATAGCTAATTGCTATATTGCTATATTATAGCTATTGCTATAATTGCTATATTGCTATATAGCTATTGCCATTATAGCTATTATAGCTATAATAATAGCTATAGCTATTATAGCTATTATTGATAATAGCAATCATTCAATAATAGGGGAGCTGTTGAAAACAACAGCAGCAGCAAAACAAAAACATGGTAAACCTATGTGAGTGGTTCTCAACAGGGGGCATTTTATCCCTTAGGGGACATTTGGCAACGTTAAGCAGACATTTTTGGTTGTCATAACATGTGGTGAAGTGTTGCTGCTGGCCTCTTGTCAGTACAGGCCAGGCTGCTAAACTCCTACATTGCACAGGAATCCCCTCATAATAAATATTGATGTGGTACAAAATAACAATAGTGCTGAAGGTGGAAACCCTGATGTACATGGAGTACTATGCATCCATAATTAAGAATGAAAAGTGATCTCCTTGTATTATTATGGCAAGATCTATAGATTAAGGAAAAGAGGAAAATTAAGGTATAGAACATTACATATAAAAACTAATGTTAGATAGAATGTGGGATAATAGGATCTTTTTTTGATTTATCTACACATACAGAGACACGAACATATGCTTTCATTTCCAAGAAGTAACAATGTAATGATAATGATGACAACATAATGGGATGGGGGAGGAGAACAGAGTAGAGAAAGCAGGATGAAAGCAAGATCTATCTGTGTATATCATTTCACTTCCTGAGGCATTCTGACTTTTGAATAAATCAAATAATTTTTGGTCAAATAATTGGTCAAATAATTTGTATCAATAGTTGGTCAAAATTATTTAAATTTCAAAAAGGAAATCAAAGCCAAATGTAGAATAAGATAGCCAAAATAAAATATTAATTACAAGATAAAGTCAAGAAAATCAAGTAGTTGAACTAAGAATATGAATGATAGTATAGAAAGAACAAGAAAATTATAGGATTGTAATAGAGCACTGCAGTGCGAAGCCCTTAGCACTAGGCCATTGCTACCAGCTGTTACCCCGTACCCCGTTACCAGGCAACAGTTACCGGGGACCATTAATACAGGATGGTTAGAGCCTTGGGAGTTGTGCCTTGGGACTTTCCCCTTTCTTGTCAGAACAGAGAGTAACATTTGTTTGGTGGAGATTTTCAGGAACATCGTTACCTGACTTTGATCTGACCTGAAGAACAAAGGATCTTACACCAAGAAGTTTACAACAACTAACCACGCCTCTCCCTCACCTTTCTTATAAAAGGGCTTTGCTGAAAGCTTTCAGGGAGTTTGGGGTTTTTTAAGGCATGAGCCACCCATCTCCTTGAAAGGTCCTGCAATAAACCTTTCTCTTTTCCAAACTCTGGCGTTTCAGTATTATTTGGTCTCACTGTGTGTCAGGCACACAGACTTGCATTTCAGTAACAGAATCCGTCTATCTTTTTAATAGGAGTTCCAGAAAACAAAATGAAGCAGAAGGAAATTTAAAAATATATTATTAATATATTAATATTAACATATTAATATATAAAAATATATTATTTACTTGAACTAAAGGATTGAAATTCTAAACAGAAAGTGCTTTCTGATTATCTGTTACAATGAATGACAAATGCTCACACAAAAGCCCATCACTGTAAAATCCTAAACACAGTGATAAAAGAAAGCAGCAAGTGCTTTGAGAGATTTATTTAAAAAGCAAAACAAAAACAAAACTCCATATAAAGGATTAACTATCCAAAAAGAATCAGAGTTGTTAGGAACAATACTAGCTGTTAAATATCATTAAACATCTAAAAACCATATAAACATCAGTACCCAGCCAAATTGTCAAGTAAGAAAATAGTACTTTCAACAAAAAAGGTCTCAATAAATGTGTCACCAAATACACTCTTAGGTAACAGCTGAGGAAAGTTTTCCATCAAAATGAAAACATAAATGAAGAGATGATATGGCAGAGATGATAGTGTGTGTGCAAAAAAAAACAGATTCATTTTTCTTCTGAATGCACAGAAAGATATTTTCCAGCCTTTGGTACAGTTTGCTGTGACCATGTGACCGAGTTTGGCCAATGGACATAGGCAGAAGTGCGGCATACCACTTTCAGGTCTGGACCTCAATCCTCTTGCGGTTTCTCCACACTTATCCTCTCTCTGACTGCAGAAGCAGAAGATGCTGTGGAGGAATCCAGATGTCAGCAGAGCCACGCAATGAAGTGAAAGGTTTCAGCAGGACTTTGGAGCTGAGTCCTCGCACTGGCCCAAGTCAGAAACAGAGTGTGAAACAGCTGTTTATTACATGAAGACCCTAAAAATGTTGGGTGGTTTATTTTAGCAGTTAGCATATCCTGATTGATACACACAAGTTTTAGATAACAAGATCCTACACAGGGGAGAGGTGAAGGGAAGTAGAAGAATGAAAGTAGTTAAACAGGGCAAAAACGCAAACAATCCTCCTAAACAATCCAGGAGGGAAGGTCTCTGGAGGGGAAATTGTTAACTGATAGGTTTTGTGTGGAAACTGGTTTTGAGAGTCTGTTGGAGAAAATGGGAAGAAAATTCAGAATTCTTTTCTTTTCTTTTTTTTTTTTTTTTTTTGCGGTATGCGGGCCTCTCACCGTTGTGCCCTCTTCCGTTGCGGAGCACAGGCTCTGGACGCGCAGGCTCAGCGGCCATGGCTCACGGGCCCAGCCGCTCTGCGGCATGTGGGATCCTCCCGGACCAGGACACGAACCCGCGTCCCCTGCATCGGCAGGCGGGCTCTCAACCACTGCGCCACCAGGGAAGCCCCCTCAGAATTCTTTTCTTTTAATGAGGAAATATGAACTCCAGGAAAAACATATAGAAGAGGAAACATAATCACAGTCTACTACTTGGATCAGCAATGATTAACATGAATGTAGTCATAATTTGTGATTGAGAATAGAAAGTCCATAGCTGATTTTACACTAGAGTAATAAAAATCATACATACATATTAACCAGAAATATGTATGTAAATATCAAAAGAAACAGTTAAAATAATTTAAAGTGTCTCCCTCTAAGGAGCAGGTTTGTATGGTCGGGAGGGAAGAGGCAGGGAGGTTTTGCTTCTCTGTACATATTAATTTGTATTGTCTAATGTGTGTGTATATGTATGCGTACATACATAAGGATATGAATTTGTGTAAATACATATGCAATTTTTATTAAATTATTATATTTATATAAATAAAATTAATTTCATAAAGGCAGAATAGAGTTTGAAGCAATATAAGACAATGTGGGGTCAGAGCAGCCACTTTTGTATTCACAATCCTGTCTAATTTCTCATTGAATCTTCTGTCATCTGTGCACATCTGGATGATATATTTTATTGTCCTGTTAATATGTTTTGCTTCATTTCCCCTTTATTCACACCAATAACTTTTCTTAGAATACCCTCTTTTTTCCTCTACTCTATTAAATTTGTTTTCAAAACACAACTACAGGAAATGAAGGGGGACTGAGACAAGATGGCAAAGTAGGAGGATGTGGAGTTCGCATCTCCTCACAACTAGGGCACCAACCAGGCGCTGGTGGGGGACCTTGGACACCTAAGGGGATGGGAGGACCCCCTGTATGTCTGGGTATGACGTAGTGGGGAAGGAGGGGGAGTAAAAGTGGAGGCAGAATGGGACTGGCACCCCTGAGGGGCAGCTGGGGAAGGAGAGGGGTTGCCATGCTTGGAGAGGCCCACTCACAAGGAGGAAATCAGTGGGGATGGGGAGAGACTTTTGGGGGGTAGGAGGATCAGAAGGGAATGTCCCCAGCCACTCAGGCCCTGGGGAGCCTGCTGGGGTCCTGGGCCTGAATGTCTGCCCTCCAAGGCCCCCTGCAGCCACACAGGTCCTGGGGGAGGGTTAGGGAGGGGAGGAGGAAAAATAGAGGCAAAATGGGACTAATGCCCCTGAGGGGCAGCTGCGGGAGATGAGGGGTTCCCACACTAAGAGAGGGCCACTCATGGTGAGGGGATCAGCGGGGATGAGGAGGGCCTTCGGGGGATTGGAGGATCAGAAGGGAACAGATCCAGTGTTTCCCCCAGCCTACTCAGGCCCCAGGGAGCCTGCTGGGGCCCCCGGCCTCAACCGCCACCCTCAGAGGCCTCCTAGAGCCATGCAGAGCCTAAGCCCAGCCCCCACCACCCCCCAGGACCTTTTCTGGCTATGCTGGTCCTAATCCAAGGCCCCACCCTGTATAAGCCCCACCCCAGCCTAAGCCCCGCCCCAGCCTAAGCCCCACCCTTGTTGTTCTTGTTGCACTTAGATTTTTATTTTTTCTAATATAGTTTTTACTTTTCTAATTTTATTTTTATTCTTCGTTATTGTTCTGCTCTTCTTTCTTCTTTTTTCTTCTTATTCTTTATCTTTTTTTCTTTTTTTCTTTCTTTCTCTCTTTTGCCATGCCACATAGCTTGTGGAATCCTGGTTCCCAGGCCAGGGGTCAAGCCTGATCTCCTGCAGTGGGATTGCCAAGTCCAAACTGATGGACTAACAGAGAACCTCAGACCCCAGGAATATTAATCTGAGTGAGGTTTCCTGGAGGTCCTCATCTCGACACCAAGACCTGGCTCCGACCAACCACCTGTAAACTCCAGTGCTGGACGCCTCAGGCCAAACAACCAGTAAGACAGAAACACAGCCTCACCCATCAAAAAATGCGATGACAAAATAAATGTTACAGATGAAGGAGCAAGGTAAAAACCTGCAAGACCAAATAAATGAAGAGGATATAGGTGACCTACCTGAAAAAGAATTCAGAGTAATGATAGTAAAGATGATCAAAAATCTCAGAAATAGAATGGAGGCACAGATCAAGAAAATAAAGAAATGTTTAACAAGGACCTAGCATAACTAAAGAATAAACAAACAGTGATGAACAACACAATAACTGAAATGAGAAATATACTAGAAGGAATCAATAGCAGAATAACTGAAGCAGAAGAAAAAATAAGTGAGCTGGAAGATAGAATGGTGGAAATAACAGGCATGGAGCAGAATAAAGAAAGAAAAGAATGGAGAACAGTCTCAGAGACCTCTGGGACAACATTAAATGCAAAAACATTCAAATTACAGGGGTCCCAGAAGCAGAAGAGAAAGAGAAAGGGTCTGAGAAAATATTTGAAGAGATTATAGTCAAAAACTTCCCTAATATGGGAAGGGAAATAGCCACCCAAGTCCAGGAAGTGCAGAGTCTCATACAGGATTAACTCAAGGAGAAACACACCAAGTCACATAATTAATCAAACTAACAAAAATTAAATACAAAGAAAAAATACTAAAAGCAGCAAGGGAAAATCAACAAATAACATACAAGGAAATCCCCATAATGTTACCAGCTAATTTTCCAGCAGAAACTCTTCGGGCCAGAAGGGAGTGGCAGCACATACTTAAAGTGATGAAAGGGAAAAACCTACAACCAAGATTACTCATCTCAGCAAGGATCTCATTCAGATTCGACAGAGAAATCAAAAGCTTTACAGACAAGCAAAAGCTAAGAGAATTCAGCACCACCAAACCAGCTCTACAACAAATACTAAAGGAACTTCTCTAAGTGGGAAACACAAGAGAAGAAAAGGACCTACAAAAACCCAAAACAATTAAGAAAATTATAATAGGAACATACATATCGATAATTACCTTGAATATAAATGGATTAAATACTCCAACCAAAAGACACAGACTGACCGAATAGATACAAAAACAAGACCCATATATATGCTGTCTACAAGACACCCAATTCAGACATAGGGACACATACAGACTGAAAGTGAGGGGATGGAAAAAGATATTCCATGCAAATGGAAATCAAAAGAAAGCTGGAGTAGCAATACTCATATCAGATAAAATAGATTTTAAAATAAAGACTGTTACAAGAGATAAGGAAGAACACCACATAATGATCAAGGGATCAACCCAAGAATTAGATATAACAGTTATAAATATTTATGCACCCAACATAGGAGCACCTCAATACATAAGGCAAATGCTAACAGCCATAAAAGGGGAAATTGACAGTAACACAATAGTGGGGACTTTAACACCTCACCTGTACCAATGGACAGATCATCCTGACAGAAAATAAATAAGGAAACACAAGCTTCAAATGACACAATAAACCAGATAGATTTAACTGATATTTATAGGATATTCCACCCAAAAGTGGCAGAATACACATTCTTCTCAAGTGCACAGGGGACATTATCCAAGGTAGATTACATCTTAGGTCACAAATCAAGACTCAGAAAATTTAGGAAAATCGAAATCCTATCAAACATCTTTTCTGACCACAATTCTATGAGACTGGAAATGAATCACAGGAAAAAAACTGTAAAAAACACGAACATATGGAGGTTAAACAATAGGCTACTAAACAACCAACAGATCACTAAACAAATCAAAGAGGAAATCAAAATAATACATAGAAACAAGTGACATTGAAAACATGGTGACCCAAAACCTATGGGACACAGTAAAAGTAGTTCCAACAGGGAAACTTATGGCGATTCAATCTCATCTCAAGAAACAACAAGAATCTGAAATAAACAACCTAACCTTACACATAAACCAACTAGAGAAAGAAGAACAACAACAACAAAAAAAACCAAAGTTAATAGAAGGAAAGAAATCATAAAGATCAGAGCAGAAATAAGTGAAATAGAAATGAAGAAAACAATAGCAAAGATCAAAAAAACTAAAAGATTTTTTTTGAGAAGATAAAGTTGATAAAACTTTAGTAGACTCATCAAGATAAAAAGGGAGAGAACTCAGATCAATAAAATTAGAAATTATAAAAGGAGAAACTACAACTGACACCTCAGAAATGCAAAGGATCAAAAGAGACTACTACAAACAACGATATGCCAATAAAATACACAACCTGGGAGAAATGAACAGATTCTTAGAAAGGTACAACTTTCAAAGACTGAACCAGGAAGAATTAGAAAATATAAACAGACCGATCAAAAGTAATGAAATTAAAACTGTAATTAAAAATCTTCCAACAAACAAAAGTTCAGGACCAGATGGGTTCACAGGTGAATTCTATCAAACATTTAGAGACGAGCTAATACCTATCCTTCTCAAACTCTTCCAAAAACTTGCAGAGGGAGGAACACTCCCAAATTCATTCTATGAGGCCACCATCACCCTGATACCAAAACCAGACAAAGATATCACAAAAAAAAGAAAATCAGAGACCAATAGCACTGATGAACATAGATGCAAAAATCCTCAACAAAATATTAGCAAACAAAATCCAAAAACACATTAAAAGGATCATACACCATGCTCAAGTGGGATTTATCTCAGGGATGCAAGGATTCTTCAATATATGCAAATCAATCAGTGTGATACACCACACTAACAAATTGAAGAATAAAATCCATATGATCATCTCAGTAGATGCAGAAAAAGCTTTTGACAAAATTCAACACCCATTTATGGTAAAAACTCTCCAGAAAATGGGCACCTACCTCAACATAATAAAGGCCATATACGACAAACCCACAGCAAACATCATTCTCAATGGTGAAAACCTGAAAGTATTTCCTCTAAAATCAGGAACAAGACAAGGGTGTCCACCTTTGCCACTATTATTCAGCATAGTTTTGGAAGTCCTAGCCATGGCAATCAGAGAAGAAAAAGCAATAAAAGGAATACAAATTGGAAAAGAAGAAGTAAAATTGTCACTGTTTGAAAATGACATGATTCCACGCATAGAAAATCCTAAAGATGCCACAAGAAATCTACTAGAGCTAATCAATGAATTTGGTAAAGTTGCAGGATACAAAATTAATGCACAGAAATTTCTTGCTTTCCTATACACTAACAACAAAAGATCAGAAAGAAATTAAGGAAACAATCCCATTTACCATTGCAACAAAAAGAATAAAATACCTAGGAATAAACCTACTTAAGGAGGCAAAAGACTTGTACTCAGAAAACTATAAAACACTGATGAAAGAAATCAAAGATGACATAAACAGATGGAGAAATGTACCACGTTCTTGGATTGGAAGAATCAACATTGTGGAAATGACTATACTACCCAAAGCAATCTAGAGATTCAATGCAATCCCTATCCAATTAGCAATGGCATTTTTTACAGAATTAGAACAAAAGATTTTACAATTTGTATGGAAACACAAAAGACCCTGAATAGCCAAAGGAATCATGAGAAAGGAAAATGGAGCTGGAGGAATCAGACTCCCTGACTTCAGACTATACTACAAAGTAATTACTACAGTAATCAAGACAGTATGTTACTGTCACAAAAACGGAAATATAGATCAATGGTACAGGGTAGGGAGCCCAGAGATAAAACCATCCACCTATGGTTACGTAATCTATGATAAATGAGGCAATAACATACAATGGAGAAAAGACAGTCTCTTCAATAAGTGATGCTGGGAAAACTGGACAGCTACATGTAAAAGAATTAAATTAGAACACTCCCTAATGCTGTACAAAAAAATAAACTCAAAATGGATTAAAGACCTAAATGTAAGACCAGACAATTTAAAACTCTTGGAGGAAAACATAGGAAAAACCCTCTTTGAAATAAATCACAGCAAGATCTTTTTTGACCCACCTCCTAGAGTAATGAAAATATAAACAAAAATAAACAAATGGGAACTAATGAAACAAAAGCTTTCGCACAGCAAAGGAAACCATAAAGAAGATGAAAAGACAACCCTCAGAATGGGAGAAAATATTTTCAAACCAAGCAACTGACAAAGGATTAATCTCCAAAATATACAAACAGCTCATGCAGCTCAATATCAAAAAAACGAATAACCAAATCAAAAAATGGGCCGAAGACCTATATAGACATTTCTCCAAAGAAGACATACTGATGGCCAAGAAGCACATGAAAATATGCTCAACATCACTATTAGAGAAATGCAAATCAAAACTACAATGAGCTATCACCTCACAGCGGTCAGAATGGCCATGATCAAAAACACTACAAACAATAAATGCTGGAGATGGTGTGGAGAAAAGGGCACCCTCTTGCACTGTTAGTAGGAATGTAAATTGATACAGCCACTATGGAGAATAGTATGGAGGTTCCTTAAAAATCTAAAAATAGAACTACCATATGACCCAGCAATTCCACTACTGGGCAGATACCCTGAGAAAACCATAATCAAAAAGACACATGTACCCCAATTTTCATTGCAGCACTATTTACAACAGCCAGGTCATGGAAGCAACCTAAATGCCCATCTACAGACGAATGGATAAAGAAGTTGTGGTACATATATACAATGGAATATTACTCAGCCATGAAGGGAATGAAATTGGATCATTTGTAGATATGTGGATGGACCTAGAGTCTGTTATACAGAGTGAAGTAAGCCAGAAAGAGAAAGACAAATATCGTATATTAATGCATGTACGTGGAATCTAGAAAAATGGTACAGATGAATCTAGTTCCAGGGCAGGAATAGAGACGTAGACATAGAGAACTGACATGTGGACACGGGGTGGGGGAAGGGGAGGGTTGGATGAATTGCGAGATTAGGTATGACATAAATAAACTACCATGTGTTAAATAGATAGCTAGTGCGAACCTGAAGTATAGCACAGGGAGCTCACATCGGTGCTCTGTGATGACCTAGATGGGTGGGATGCGGTGGGGGATGGGGGGTGGGAGGGAGGTCCAAGAGGGCAAGGATATATGTATACATATTCACTTTGTTATACAGCAGAAACTAACACACCATTGTAAAGCAATTATACCCCAATAAAGATGTTTAAAAAATAAATAAATAAATCTGGAAGAAAAGGTATAATAAAAAAACAAAGAAAAGAAAAAACTACATTCCCAACTCCTACAAAAAGATTTCCCCAAGTCTAAAAGCTGGTATGTTTAGTGTGATTTCCTATAGGTTTTATTCATACATTTTGGCACTTAACTATATAATATTTGAAAATAATCTTATCATAAAATATTTGTTACCCAGTAAGAGTTTAAGCTACATAAGAGAAGAGACCATTATGGTCTCCCAGTAGACATCATTGAATGTTGGTTGAAATTATATTAAATCAAATGGTGAATTTGTGTCCCATTCAGCATCCAGAACATTTTTTTGGCACAAACTTCATTTCTAATAAAAATATTAGAAATTAAACTTGAACTCAAACTAGGAGCAGAGGGTACAGGAGCAAAGACGAACAACTCTCCGAAATCTGAAAATCTCTCTCTCTCCCTGTCAGGTTTGGGTAAGGGTTTTTTATGTTGGCACTGATAACTCTCATGATCACATCTGTTATCCCTTTCCTATTTGTACACTCTTCAAAGGGGTTATAATTTTAAGTAAATTGCAAAGGAAAAAAGTCAATGTATGTTAAAAAAAAAAAATGAGGTAGCATTTCACAAAGAAACTATTTTTGCCTTTGGCAAAATTCCCCTAATAACAAACAACTACAAACACAGGAAGTGTTACCACTTTTCATTTACATTTGGACATTCTGTTTCTCAAGGTGTTAACTCTCCCAGAAGTACCTTTGAATGGGGCCTCTGTCACCAGTGCAAATTGTATTCAAATCTGAGGACCAAACAATATGTTTTCTCTCATTGAAGTTTATAGTCTTTAATTTCAAACAAATTTAGTTCTCTAAAATTAGTGCCTCAAGACAGGAACTTTACCCACTACCAGTGGAAAAAAAAAATGAGCTGAAAACATCAATTTCAGTTTTAAAATAAGAAGCATGGTCTGTGTTTGAATACAGATGTTGAAACTCCAAACACACAAATACTTTCTCTTAGCTAAGCCTTTATTTTTCCTAAGTAGGACAACTGTGTTAGCAGCTTGTTTATAAGAAAAAAAATCTGAATGTAGAAACACCTAAGGCATGTGAACTAAATCTGACAGCATGAGTGTTCATAAAGGAACAATTACAAAATTTAATAGATGTTGCCATCTTGCATAAGAAATGAAAGTCATTTCCCAGGTTCTTTTCAGTTACAGTATCCCTGATGCTATCAACATAGGTATGGGGAGCCTGCAAGTTTCTTATTGTTGCAGTAAACCCACTGCGGGAAGACCAAAGCATGATTTTATAGGACATTCCTTGTCACAAGAAGTGAGCAGGAAAAAAATTAAAATGCTTTTGTTTAATGATCACAGGCTAAAAAAAAATTTAAGTATGAGTTTTATGTCCTTACCCTGAGGTTGAACTCAGCCTGGTATGCTAAGTGGAAATTATTGTATCATTAAGAACCCAAAATCACAAAATCAAGATGAGATCAGAACTGGTCACTAGGGTGCAGGCACATTTTTATTGATTACCCATTATGTATCCTGATCTATGCTTAGTGCTCTACTTAAGTTATGACTGCCTAGTGATTAATTTTCAGCAAAATTCAAAAGTCAACAAAGTCAAAATGTTGAAGCGATGAGGACAGCAATTCTTTGCTCTGTAACCACAGGAGAGTAACCTAAAGAATAAAATAGGAATTCCAGCCGTCACTAAGCCTGTGCCCATGTAACACGAAAGAGACCTGGTAGAGGAGAAGTTCTATCCTTGGAAAATAAGAGTAAATATAGACATCAGTGGAAATGCAGGCTTGCTAATTATTACGAATGTCCTTAAAATGTCACCAATCAATCATCTTACTCCCATTTAGGGATTTTAAGCTTGTTTAGGCTGTTTCTCCAAGTACAGGTACAGTGCAAGACTTTACCTATTACTAACCTTCTAGATGTCCCTTAGAGGAGACATCTAAGGGAGAATTGTTCACACCGCCCACTCTTCCTCAATAGTTCCCACAGGACAGACACACAGAAACATCCTTGCTGCAATGGTGTCTGTCATTCCTGTTGTTCAGCTAACAGATAACATGGAGCATAGTTAGCGAAGTGCTCTCATACATCTATTTGAGGAATCATTGAGCTGAGACACGGTACAGGGCTGAGAGGTTCATGCCTGAGTGAAGCTGGGTGGCCTGGGAGACTACACTCCCATGTGCCCCCAGGACACTTAAGTTCTCTCACAGTGATCCTTCTCTAGGTCAAAAGACCCAACTCTTTCTGGGAAATAAAATTAGTTCCCAGACCTCCAAAGTGCCTTTGTTTGCTCTTCTCTCCCTGATCCTCCCTGTAGTTGCTCTCACAAAAATTTATTATTCTTTCACAACCCACTCTTCCTCAATGTCCAACAAATATCCCAAATCTTATTTGCTTCAAATAGTATTTCTCTTTTTCACTTTCAAATTCAACATGACTGCCCATCAAAACAAGAGCAGGGAGGAGATTTGTCTTCAAATATTCCCAGGAGATAAAATGAAGTATTTATGGTTCATCTTTCAAGCACATCATAGAACACAAAGTGGAACTAAATAGTTGTTTTCCTGTTAAAACACGTTGTCCATTTATAACCTGTCACACTAATAATAACAGCTTCAGTAACTTGTAGGTTCTTGGATATATTACCTCTAATTCTGAAAATAACGGTGAAGCTGCAGTGTGGATATTATTAGGTACAGCCCAGAGATTAGGAAACCGAGGCTTGGTGAAGTTAACAGCTCCAAGTCTCAGAGTGAGAAATGCAACCAACTTTACAAAATCAGTAGGTTCTGGATCTCATGTTCTTTTCACTAAACTTACCCTTTTTAGAGTACAAGAAAGAACAGGAAGGAGCTCAAGTCATATATGAAGTCATATAACTTCAAAAATACAAAGGTTTTAGTGGCAGAAATAGAGGCAGTCCTAAAAGTAAGAGTAGAGAGTAATTTTTTGGAGTAATGGTGGTAAAATCTTGTATGATTCTCATCAAATACTGAGAAAATGTGGTGAAATGCAAAATGTCTCCAAGAAACCGATAAGCACTGCGGAAGAAGCCAAACTCAATCAGAGCCATCAGAGCTGGAGTTTCTAACAGCTTCTATGCAAAAATTGACAGTTCATAGAGACATACTTATACATATGCAAATATCCTTTCATGCAGCTGTGATGATTTACCCAGTTACTTTCTATATTGTGTTTTCTTCTTAAACATATTTTGTAGTTTTTCTCAAGTTAAAGTTTATAATACTATAGCTTGAATATGATATAACCATAAGAATACTAACCTATTGAACTACACAGAGAGTGAGTGCTAAGTTGATTGTCATCAAGACAATGTTAACACTATTAGCTCAGGAGTTGGGATGATTACTCAAAAGGCATAAAACTAGAATCATCCAGCTCTCCAGAAAAATGATTCTCACCAGATTAGTAATGTCTGGAGAAAGTTGTCCTTAAGCAGAAGCAGCCAGCCTCTGATTTGAGGGAATCAATGGAATAATAAGTATTTAAAATGTAAACTAAATTCTCAAGTCCAGTTCTCACCTCATTATTATTCTTTAAACATTAGCTTGGACACCATTTCATTCATTTAATTGGTCATTTTCAGAGGGACAAGAATAGTCTTTATCAAATGAGTTAATATGATGCCTGATGAGATTATCTCCACAGTGACCTCAAGAAGATTGTTTCCTAAATCAGTCATTAAAATTAACATGTCCATCACTCCAAAGATACAAAACAATTGCTTGCAACTAAAACTTTACATATTAAAGGAGTGATTTGATGTATAATTTGAATACTGGAGTGTTATTCTCACTATAATCTATTATTTGAGAATGTTGGGTAAGAAGTCAAAAATAACACTTTCCTGAGAAGTTCATACATAATCTCAATCTTCTCAGAAGATCTTTGTGAAAGCAAGAGATGGACAATGATAGAATTATTATTTATTCACACAGTAGTCATCTGAATATCTCCTCATGTTTCTGAAACGTGGAGAATGGCTCACAGAAAGAAATAAATGTGTAGTCACTTTCCTATTTCCCTCCATTCAACCAAATTATTATTACTACTCTTTTTAAATCAGATTGCTCTTATTCTACCAGTACACTGAGAGACATGTCTTACAGCAAGGTACAGTTTGGTAGCATTCTAGAATCATAGGGTTTTAGCACTCCAGTGACCAGGAAGAGTAATCAGTCACCATTGTTAATGTTTGCATATGGGAAGGTTGTTAAATAAAAAATGTGTTATCCTTAAAAAATATGTACCAGTTATGTTATTCAATAGATGAATGCTGTCAATAAATATATTTAATGAAGTCTAGTTGATACATATACATAGCTTTCTCTCTCTCTCTCTCTCTCTCTCACACACACACCCCCCCACCCCCGACACACACACACACAGAAGTGTATTCAAAGTGGGAAAACAAAAAGTCATGCTAGCAGAGTAGAATGATAGTCTCTGGGGAAAAAATTATAAGGCAAAAAGATTTTTGACAATTTTTCCCTTTGGAAAAAATACACATATATATATAAGCTATCATTTATGTTCTTACTCTTCAAAAAATTACCAATGCACATTGTTTCCAGGACAGAGGTTCATTTAATCTTCACTATTGTTGCTTATTTAAGAGCTTGGAAGCTTAAGGTGAGATGAAATATTACATTAACCTAAGCAAAAACTGTATCTCAAAGTTACGGCTATTAATGAACACCACACTCCTTCAGAGAGTTATTAAACTTAAGTGTAAAACAGTCATATATATTTTTAATTCAGATATAAAATTTGAGACAGCATCAGGAAATGTGTTGTTAGCCAGCAACATATGAACGTAGAATATCTACATAGTACACCCGTACCTTTATTTTGGGGAGTATTTGAGACTCCCAAGTGAACTTGGCATTCTCTGCTTATTGGTGGCTGTTCTGGTTTCTGTTTACATATTACGTTTTTCACTCCTTAATCTGGTATTACATATCGCTAAGGATTCAGACAAGTCAAATTGAAAATCACTCTGAGTTCAGAGTAGTTGTTGAATTTTGTAATATAATTCCTGATCTATTTCAACTAATTTACATCTATATATGTAGAGGACTTCACTGAAAACTAGTTCCATAGACATTGACCCAGGTTTTCAGTCTCTACTTCTGAAGCTCATAAAGAATATTTCCTATTTTCATTAGATAGGAGATCCCTTCCTGTGAAACGATTGGAAGTTTAGTGTGTTCCTTTTTAAGACAAAAGCAGTTTCCAGTTTTTTTCTTGGTAGGAGTGGGAGAAAAGAAATACATGAGCTCAATAATCTTGTAGGGCAATGTAGTAGGCAGAAAAATTGTCCTCCAAAGGATATACAAGTCAAATGCCTGGGACTAGTGAAAGTTACTTGGAAAAAGGATCTTTTCAGATCTAATTAAGCTAAGGATTTTGAGACGAGATCCTCCTGGATTACCAGTAAATCCAAGGACAAGTGTCCTTATACGAAGCACGCAGAGGAGATTTGACAGAAGAGGAGGAGGCAGTGTGGCCATGGAAGCAGAGGCTGGAGTCATGAAGCTGACAGACAACAGAAGCTGGGAGAATGGAATATAGCCTGGAGCTTCTGGAGGGAGCAGAGCCCTGCTGACGTCTAGAGTTCAGGTTTCTGGCCTCCAGACCTGGCAGAGAATAAATTTCTGTTTTAAGTTATCCAGTTTGTGGCAATCTTTTATATCAGCCTCAAGAAACCAATACAGCTGGCAAACAAGTTTACAACTGAAATCATAAAACGATGATTAATAAAACTGGGAGAGCAGGGAAGAATATAATATGTGAGGGAAACAGACATAATCAATTACTATGCTGTGTTGTGAGGGAGTAAAGAAATGAATGCTAAATGAATAAGGAGAGGCGTGTTTTTTGTTTTGTGTGTGTGTGTGTGTGTGTGTGTGTGTGTGTAAGAATGTTCTGTTTAGGAATGACATTCAAGCAGTGGGGCAAGTTGGGGTGGAGGGGTAGGTGGCCTAAGAGATAATGTCACTGTAATTTAGCCGGCAGCTATTAGGAAGTAAAACAAATGGGCTGTACAAATGACATTATATCTGGAGATGAGCTTCTCTCTGAGGGACAGCGTACTGGTATTGAAAGATTATGAGTTCTTGAATTCAGCCATTCATGAATTTTATTTATCTGTGTATTATTTTCAACAATACCCAGGGACCATGGACAAATAATTCCAGGACTTCACAACTTTCAGTAAACAAACCAAAATTTTACTTTCTATTCACCAATTAACACTTTCAATAGGGACCAACATATGACAGAAGTTCTGCTCTTCCATTCGTCATTATCCTTAGGGACACTTCTTTCCAATCTGAATCAGTCACTTAGCATGTACTGTTAACTTTAAGAGTCGAAGACCAAATAACAGAATAAAAAGTCAGGGGCTATATGCTGTGCTGTAAATGCACAAATACCTTTTCTAAACATTATTTTCTCACTTTTAAAATAGGGTGATTGGGGACAGTTAACATTAAAACAAAGAAGAAATTTGCCAGAGTAATATAAGATTCCATTTTATCAATTCTAAAATAAGCTAGAAATACATGCAATATACTTAAAATGTGTTGACAGATCATTTTACTGCTAAATGAGTAGTATCCAAGGGCCCAAAATTCAAAAAGAAACATTGAAGTTTCACATACAGGCATTACCTTTTTCAGATATCCAACTCATTCAGGGACAGTGACAGCTACTGTCTCTCCCACTAGCCAGATATCAGACCAGCTTTTGTGTCTGCCTCAGTTAAAGGAAGAGGAAATTGAGAGCAAATGTGAAAAGTTATATGATTAAAGGTCATTTTATACAAGGTTTTGGAGGAAGGATTTGTCCTCATGGCACAGGAACTGGTTGACCAAAATTAGACAATAATTTTTTATTGAATCCCTGCGGATGAGTTCAACCACATTTAATGGTATAAGTATACCAGGCACTAAGTTATGCATATTAGCATTTGGCATACATGCCATGTAAAAGGACAATAGTCACATCACAGACTTGGGATTGTTATTAGTGTTTAACAGGTTATTGATATCGACACATATGATAAAAAAATGAGAGCCAACTTTGGAAACTGGCCAGAAAAAAAAAGAAAGACAGAATTCTTCCTCAATTTCATTGAAAAGTTGAGGTTTGTTTTAACATGCTGAATAAAGATATAGTCTACATTTTTTTTTAGCTATTTAAATGTCCAGATCTTTTCATTCTGATGAATTATAAGAGACCTGGAATTTAAGGGCATTTCCTCATATTTTGTCAGGAATAAAAATGTTTCTTCATAGTGAAGGCTTTTTGGATGAAAATGTTTCATGACTCATAGAATGAATTAAAAAATCAAAATGCATGACACCTTCTTGGGTGGCCAGATGAACAGAGATTTATGCTTTAATTGGAATGTGGCACATGTTCTAAGGTATGGTGTGATAGTAATTTATTGTGTGATGCATTAAAATAGTGTTTGGCAAATTAAACATTCTACAGTAAAAAGCTACACGTGAGTGAAAAGGGGGATGGAAAAATAGAAATAAAATATATTTCCAGATCTCTGTTAAAAAACACAATAGATAACAAAACGAACAAAACTTTTCACATAATTATAAAGGTGCCATTTGAGAAACTCAAAACTTGTACTGAGGAGAACTTACATTTTAATATATCAGACAATTTGCTGTGAAAGCAAATTCTTACTTGTTAAAATACTAACATGTTTAATCTGTAAAATTGTATTTAAAGTCTTATCTTAGAACATTTTTATGAACATTTCAAATATATATGTTAGTGTCCTAACTCAGTAAAAACTAAGGATTCTCTGAAATTTCTCTGTGTGTTTTCAGCAGAATAAAATGTCCTAAACTACTTTAAAATGTATGAAATACCTAAATGCATATGGCTTAAACCATATCCCCTGAAATCTCATGGCCATAATTGGAATTTAGTCACTAATGTACCAACGTATCTGCATATTCCAGGGAAATGCAGATTGTTTTGTTTTTGTTTTTAAAAGCATAAAGTAAGTATACTTGAAAGAAATGCTTTATGAAGTGAAAAGTGTATCTGACAGGGTAAGCTAGAATTGAAAAGGGAGTGTCTTGAGCCAAAGGTGGTGGCTGTCTTGAGTTCAGTGTACAGATGCGTTGTATTCCACTCGAATTCAGTATTTCCACTGACCTCTTCCCCAACCCCCCACACAGAGATCCTACCTACTTTGAGAAAAACGGGAAATTCAGAGTCAAACAGGAGAAAATTAAATAAAACATTGCAATCAAGAGCAACTGCCTGAAGGCATTTGAGGTCACAGATAAGTCGCTGCCACCATCTGTGATGCCTTAGTGGAGCCTAAAACATCAGCAATAGCTGTAGTAATTAATAACAGCAATTATATGCTGGAGGAGCAGACGCTGGTGGGTCCCAAAGAAACAGAAAAGCAGAGGAGCTGCAGACAGTTGCTAAGAAAAGAGAAGCAGTGAGGACTAGGATGCCATCATTTGGTACGTAGGGCTTTTGGACAGAGAAGTGAATGTAGCCTTTCCTAGAACATACAAGATGGTGAGGTTGAAGGATACTCATATTTTCATGCTCTGAATTTGTCATAAGTCGGATTCGTTATTTTTCCTTTATCTGCAAACAGTGTATCCCATTTTTTGAAATTGTGTTGAAACCAAATCAATGAAAACCTAAATGAGGACAATCTGAATTTATAGACCAAGTAAGTGATTCATAAATATGTTCTTAAAATATTTATTTTATCAATTATATACAAGGCATAATTCTAGGTGCTATGAGAAATTCAAAGATAACAAATAAAAACCAACACTTATTAAACATCTATTTTGTTCCAAATCCTCTTTTTCTCTTTTTGTTTTTTTTGTTTGTGTGTTTGGTGGTAGTGTTGGTGATAGCATATATGAATAAGTGAAGACATGGAGAAGGAGAAAAGCACTGCTCAGAGATGCAAATTTCCGGCCCATTGCTGATACCACACGAAGCTATTTCTTTGACTAGATACCACACATATACATATCAAAAGTATATCACTAATCCCTTTTGTAAAGAAAAGCATATCTTAACCTGTAAACATAAGGATAATGATACAATAACTGAGATTTACTTAAAGCATTTTTTAATATCCTTTGGTGAAATAAATATCATATTAATGGTAACCGAATATGCTGTATTCACATCTACGAGGCAGATAGGAAAGAATGTATACAAACTATGGACACGAGCCAGGGAGAAAGGAATTAAAAGAAGGAGGTGGGGTTTGGTAGAGTCAGTCATAAATATGGAACCTCAGTTCATTGAACTACACTAATTACCCAACTTTACTGCTCTCTTGTCTTTAATATATAAAATATATATGACATTAAAATTAATCACAATGACAATAAATCTTTCAAACTATGTTTTGATTTTCTATTGCTCTGTGGCAAATTACCACAGACTTAGCTTAAAACAACACCAATCCATTACCTCACAACTCTGTAGGTCTGGCTTGGGCCAGACCGGCTTCTTATCTAGAAGTTCTGGAAGGAATCTGCTTCCAAGTCAATTCAAGTTTTTGACAGAATTAAGTTCCTTGCAGTGGTTGGACTGAGATCTCTGTTCCTGGCTGGATGTCAGGGGCCTCTCTCTTCCTAAAGGCCACTTGCATTTCTTCTCATGTGACTACATCCATCTCTAACAAGCAAAGTGTTTTGAGTCCTTCTCAGACTTCATATCTCTCTGATATTTGCTTCTGCCCCCAGCCAAAGAAAGCTCTCTGTTTATGAGGGTTTACGTGATTACATAGGGCCTGCATGGGTAATCCAGAACAATCTCCTTACTTTAAGGTAAATCATGCCATATAACATGACAACCATGAGCACGATATGATATCTCAGGTTCTAATAATTAGAGCTGGACACCTGTGGAGGGACATTTAAAAATGTCTGCTTACCACAGTTGCAAAATTGCATTCCAAGAAGTACAGAACACAGTGACCAAGCAATACTGATTTATTCTTCCTTACCTTAAAAAAAAAAAAGGAAAAAAAAGAACTTCAATCACGGTAGTAGCATACAGAAGCTATCCATCTAACATTTGCTTTCTCCAGAAATGAAGAATGAAGATGTAATCGTGATTGTCTGGCACTGAAGCATCTTTTGGCCTCCTCCCTGGGAACATTACTAAGATCAATGACTCCTTCCTTTATGTCTTCCACATTCAAATTCATAATCCTTCTAAAATTTCCAAGATTTCTAATACATTGCTTGGACACATGAATTTAAACTTCCATATTTAATGGGCTTAAGAGATCAATATAGTGATGTTTTGTGATCATGAAGGGCTTTTTTACCCTGTAATTACAGTTCTTTACTAAAATTAGAAGGTTTTTAAACTGAGCTCATTGACTCTCAGCCCAATCCCTTTGCCTATACCTTTCAAAATGAGGTCTTCACACCCCTAGGAAATAACTTTTAAAAGAGACAGAAATATGACCATATAAACTCATGTTTTTAAAAGAGAAAGTTTGCTGAATGGACTTTAAAAACATGTTTTCAAACATTCTTCAAGTGTTTTTATCTACTACTTAGAAAAATGCCTTGGAGAAGACAACATCATAAAACACAAAATTTATCTTCTCTTCTACTTTATAAGTCATTAATCCAACATATGCTCAAAGAAGCACCACAAAACTTCTAGTATTCAGCATTTCAGGTCATTTAATAGAAACATATCCAGCCCACATAAACACAAAATTGCGTGTTTGTGTGTGTGTGTTTGTGTGTGTGTGGTATATGTATATATATTGTATTTATCATCACATTCTCTAATTCATAATTTTGCATTTGCATAATTATCTGAAGAAGCATCCACTCAGAAATATTTAGGCAACTTATTATAGGTTCCCAAATGATACTTAATTTTTTCAGACTGTGTATATTTTAAAAATTCATTGTGTTTGTAAACACATGGCAATAGATATGGTAAAGGACATAAAAGTGCCTTTTAAATGGCATAAAAGGACATTAAAGTCCCAATTTAAAATAGATTATTAATCAAAATGACATATGTTGTTGAAATAATTATATATCATTAAAAATAATTTCCTACAAAATAAAAATATTACCTATAATTCCAATTTCACAACAGTTTTTGCACTTTACATTTATTTATTTGTACTTGCATACACACTTATAAATTCTTTTCAAATATTATTCAAATAACATATCAATAAACACTACTCGTGTTTCATCATAATTTCCAAAGATTACATGGTTTTCATTAGTTCACTAAACCATGTCTTTTTCATTAGACATTTAAGTAATTTCCAGTTTGGGTGCGTTTTTCTGTGTTTTTCTGGTCCATCACAATTATTATATCATAGCAAATTATTATATCATAGCAAATTGAAAGAATTTCCTATAGGTATCATTGCAAAATACCTGCTTGAAATTAATATTTTCTATATTTCATATTTTTCTTTTCTATCTTTTTTGTTCTTTTCCTGCTTTTCTCTGCTTCATTATCAGCCCAGCTGATTCCAGTGAAGGCTTCTCGCTTCCAGAACACAGAAGCACACACAATCACCTGGACAGTGTTTCTCAGAGAGCAGTCTGTCACCAGCTGGCTCAGCATATTCAGGGGCTTGCTGACATAGAAGATACCCTGGCCCCGCCCCAGGTTATTCCATCAGAATCTCTATGCTGTGGGTGAGGATTACAAATCCCTAGGATCTTTATTTTAAAATATTTTTTCAAGGTTCCTCCCCTTGGAAAAGTATTTTTATTTTTTCATTTTGCTTCCTCTATCCACTCTAATTTACTGATACAGTTTCTTTAGGAATTGTTAATTTAAAAAAACAGTCTAATCAAACATCATTATTCACTGCAGAGTACATTTTCTAAAATGATCTTCTATAAAACCTCCATTTATATTTAGAACTATTATTTACAAAATCATTACAGTAAAACCCGTCTACATTTTCCTTCTAATGCTGAGTTTGCTTGATAATATTCTGTTTTTAACTGCAAAACTGATTCTCAAGGGGGCTTTTCTCAATGTTTCAACATCTGCTCTAGCTGAATCTGGAATAGCATTTGATATCCATTTGGTTTCAGATTTATTAAATTGTTCTATCTTCCAGAACAGCATTACAATCCAGTTTTTTGTTTGTTTCTAAAAACCTACTTCTAAAGAATACAAGACACTTGTAGTTTGTCTTAATGGGGCAATATCCAATAAACAGCTGACCTAATCCAGATTCCCACTCAACATAGATCCTAATGGCTGGAGCTAAAGTTGTACAGAGTGTAAATTCAGGATGCTTCCAGAATCTTACTCAAGAACTCAAAGTTACTTCTTAATACTTCTACCATCACAATTATAACAATAAAAAATAATAGTAATGCAAATACAAGTTTTGCAAATCACTATTCTAATCATTTTAAAAATATTAACTCAGTTAAAACAATCGTATGATAAATACTATTAACCTCAAATCCCGATTATACAGATGATGATGGTGAAGCATAGAGAGGTTAAATCAATTGCTCAAGGTCCCAGAGCTAGCAAGAGGCATGGTCAAGATTTGATTTCTGCAGTAAGATTCTAATCAATACTCTTAACCATTAAGATTTCAGCAAATGGGTTTTGTTGGTGATTATAATCTTTCTTTAACCAATACTTTTCCCTAAATATGATATGGATTTTCCCCTAAATGTTATAACTTCTTTATTAAATATTCCATCTCATTCCAAAAGCTAGTTGAGTTTTGAAATTTTAGTAGATAAAAAATAACAGTTGCATTCTGTTATCTTTGTCATTGTAGCCAATAATTAAAAAGATATTTAATTTTTATTTTTGTTTTGAATTTCACGTATCATTGTATAACCCTGAAGAATAAGGACTATGAGATATACCATTTTAATCTCTCGCAAATGGCAAGGCCAGTGTTTTGTTCCTAGTAAGTGTTAAGAAAATAATGTGACTCAGGTAATGGTTATTAATTTTATTGAGATTCAGAAATTTAAAGAAAAGAACCTTGAAAGTACATCTTGTAATGTTGGTCAAATGACTTAAAATATACTTTTGTGAACAATTTTATGAGCAACTCATTTGAATTGAATTATATATGTCAAATAAATTTGTACATGTTTAAACATTTACCACAAAGAAAACATTTGTACTATTGTTGTAAAACACTTACTACATAAATTCAATTAAAATTTTGTGAAAAGTGTTTTCTTTGTACAGAAAAAGGAATCCATGTTTACTATAAAAAGTTGTACGGAACATAAAGGTATAAACAAACAAAGGAGAAATTATCCATAAAACAGAGATTTAAATTTAAATATCTTCAAAACACTGGAATACTCATTTAAATTCATAACAAACTTATGGTTACCAAAGGGGAAAGCGGGGGGTGGGGGGAGGGATAAATTGGGAGACTGGGATTGTCAAATACACACTACTATATGTAAAATAGATAACTAATAAGGACCTACTGTATAGCACAGGGAATTCTTCTCAGTACTCTGTAATGACCTAGATGGGAAAATAATCTAAAAAAGAGTGGATATATGTATATGTACAACTGATACACTTTGCTATACAGCAGAAACTAATACAATATTGTAAACCAACTATCCTCTAATAAAAATTTTTTAAAAATTAAAAAAAATTTGTATTCTAGAAGTGCGCAGTATTTATTTTTTTACTTCTGTGGATAATCTAAAGCTTTGCCTCATTTTTCTAAGGAAATGTGGCTTGTAAAATTTTGTTTTTCAGAATTCTCTGAGTTTTTTAATACTTTAAGCCTTTTCTGTCATTGTGTACCAATTATTCTTGGGTTTATAAAGAGTATGTATGTTCTGTTGAGAGAAGCAAAGCAAAATAGAAATATGCTAATTATTCATTCATGTTATGTTATTTGAACTACTTGAAAAAGAAAAGAAAAACAACTGTTCAATTCATAATAGTAACCAAAATATAAACTATTTATATGTACACCTAACAAGAATGAATATAACAAAATATAACATACAATATATAGTAAATATAACATTTATTGTATATGTGTAGTAATATATATGTAATAAATAGTTAACATATAACATAGTAAGTATAATATATATAATGTCTATTAAGATATAACCAAATTTTTCTAAAAGTAAAATTTTGAATAAATGAGACTAAAAATAATAGATGTCATTTATCTTCAAACTAATTTATACTGTTTATGTAATCTCAATGTTTCATTTGTTTGTTTTGTCTTAATTTGACAGAATCATTCCAAAATATCTCTTGGGATATGAGAAGGTGATAATTGCAGAGAAAATTCTGAATAGAAGAAGAGTAATAGAGAATTGGAAGTAAAATTTATTATAAAGTATCATAATAAAACTATGTTATTGCAACAAGAATAGAAGATATATCAAAAGAAGATAATGTAAAACCCAAACATATACACACTGCTATATTTAAAATAGATAACCAACAAGGACCTACTGTATAGGGTAGGAAACTCTGCTCAATAATCTGTAATAACCTAAATGGGAAAAGAATTTGAAAAAGAATAGATACAACTATATGTATAACTGAATCACTTTGCTGTACACCTGAAACACAACATTGTTAATCAACTATACTCCAATATAAAATAAAATTAAAAAAAGAAAAATTTTTAAATGTATGACAGATTCTACTAAGAAATCTATTAAATTCTATTAAAATCCAATTAAAAATTCTAATAAAAATGTAATATCAAGATACATTCTAGTCCATAGAAGAATTTATTATGTGAATAAAAATGACATTAAAAATCAGTATTTTATTTTCAAGCCACCATTACTGATATATATATATGAAACTAATTTTATTTTCCCATTTTTATATTTTTCAACCTCTAACTATATTCTTTTTCTTTTACCTTTTTTTCCCAGAATTTAATTGCATTTTCTCTATGCCTATTATATGATCATTATTTAATAACTGCATTGGACTTTAACACAATTGAATATTTTCAGTTATTTTAACATCCATTTTGTCCTTTATTTTGATGTTTGAATTTTTGATCTGGTAAATCTGAGAGAATTTTAGTAAAGTTACAAATACATGTTCATGTATCTCTGTGCCATGCTGTTCAGCACAAAATGATTCATAACATGCAAGTCTTTGTTGTGAACTGTGTTAACAACAATGCAAATCCCTGAATTCTGTGCAAGTTGTTTTTAGTTTTGCTTGTTTGTTTGATTACTATTTACTTGAATATGAAGTTGAAGTGACCTTGTGTGATACATGGTCACAGGCATTCAGGAAAATATGAAATAAGATTTTCTAAATTTTGTCAATTTTGTATGAAAGCAGGAGATATGCTGTCTCTGTTCTCCTGTGTACACAACCAGCCCCTCCTCGTCTCTCACACAGCAGGGCAGCCTGGCAGTGGGCAGGACAGCTTGCATTGTTTCCTGTGCTCAGACTACAACTTAGATAGTTTGCCCAAGATCTCTGAAGGTCATTTTATTTTAGATCTTCCCTTTTTGCACATTTTTGCCTTAGACCCGAAGAGTGCTTTTGGTGAGGGAGGAAATATATTTTGAATGTTAACTAAGTAAGAATTTAGTTGTGATATTTTTATTCTCCAGTTGAGTTGATTCCCTTCTGGGTTAAAGTAGAAATTCTGACATACTCATGGCGCTTATTTCACTCTGTCCCACAGAAGGAACTAATTAATATGTCATTATAATGGAGATGTTTGAACATATATTTCCCACACTGTTCTATGATTTCTGCTCTGTATAGTTGCTTGTCATTTCCTTTGTTTATAATGGTGAACATGTTGCATTAAGTGATAAATTGGGAAATGCTATACTAGAATTTGATAACCAGATGACATTTTGAAATTAAATACTTAAGATTATTTTCATCTAATTACCAACATTAAAAATGAAACTGACTGCCTTTACCATTATATATGTAATATAAGTATAGTTATAGATATAACATATATTTCAGTATGAGTAAATTGTAATTTAATTACTTTCCTCCATCATTCCTCTTTGTCACATTTTCAGAATAATAAAATATTTAATTTAGAAAATTTTAACCAAATGCTTATCATTATTGTAATTTCAAATCTATAAATTTGCCTCAATATTCTTGATATTTGTGTTATTACCTCTGTGGTTAATTAGGTTCATGGCTCATTACTAGTCCTCTTACTTTGACTTCCCCAGTCTTGGAAGAGACATGCTATGAGTAAGGATGTTTAAGTCAGACAGATACAGACTGGCATTATATGTTCTCTGATTATTAGTCGTGTGACCTTCACTTGCTGAGATTAAATTCCTTTATGTATAAAATGAGATTAAAAATAACTGCCTCTTAGGGATTTTAAAAATTATATTAGATAATGTATCTAAAACATTCATCATATGCCTGGCACATAATAAATATCATTTAACAAATGGCAGCTATTATAATTATTCTTTATTTATAATCATCTTTCTTTGATTAGATTAATATTTAAGTACTTCATCCTGTGTCTTTGGCAGTAGTTTCTAAGACAAAGAATGTCCAAAAATGTTTTCACTATTCCATTTTTCAATGAGTGATAACTCTTGATACTGTTATTGATTTTCTATTGCTACCATCATAAATTAGCACAGATTTCGGGGTTTAAAACAGCACAAATTTATTATCTTACGTTTCTGTAGGTTAGAAGTTTGACACATGTCTTAGTAGGCTAAGTGTCTATAGGACCAAGTTCCTTTCTGAAGGCTGTAATGGAGAATTTTTTCTTGCACGTTCCCATTTCTAAAGGCTGCTACATTCTTTGACTTGCAGCCCTTTTCCCCATCGTTAATGTTAGCCATGACCTTCTTCCATTGTAACATCTCCGACCGTAGCCTATAAGAGTTCTCAGCTTTTAAGAACTCATGTGATTATACTGGGCCAGGATAATCTCCCCTTAAAATCCATAATCTCAATCACATCTGGAAAGTCCCCTTTGTCATATAAAGTAACATATTCACAGATTCCAGGGTTTAGAATATGGACACCTTTGGGCCACTATTTTTTTGTTTCCTAATATAGTATTATTTCCTCACAATATTTTCTCCTCATAATTCCACAACAGTATCTTTCCTATCATACCTATTCTTATAGAGGAGATGACTGAGTCTAGTCAGATTTTTGGTTATTCGCAGTTATATATTTGTTGTTGATGATTATGATGCTTTCTTTCTTATTGAGTTGGTGTAGAAATGTTTGTTTCTCCTAGACATTTAGAACATTTTAAAACATGATCGTGTATACTTTATTTGTATTCTTTCCTTTCTAAATCTTCATATATAAATCGAATTCCCTGCATCTGTGAAACTGCTCCCTCCTTTCTGTAAATATATATATATATATTTTTTCGGTACGTGGGCCTCTCACTGTTGTGGCCTCTCCCGTTGTGGAGCACAGGCTCCGGACGCGCAGGCTCAGCGGCCATGGCTCACGGGTCCAGCCGCTCCGCGGCGTGAGGGATCTTCCCGGAACAGAGCACGAACGCGCGTCCCCTGCATCGGCAGGCAGACTCTCAACCACTGCGCCACCAGGGAAGCCCTCTGTAAATATTTTAATTTTTACATCCTTTTCCTATAATCCCCATTAGCTTGAATATTTCACCTTTGTTTTCTCCATCACTAACACAATATTCTTGGGAAAACAGAGCTAGTAAAGGGCATGTGTAAGTCCTGGAAATTTACGCAGAGTTGTTTGTACACAAATAATTCCAGAACAAACCTGGAGTGTAGTTTGAAGGAGGGTGCACAGGCTTTGAGTGAGCATATTCTCTCAGCTCCACAAACTCCATATTACTTGGAAAGGGTTGCCCAGAGGTGGGACACACTAGGCCCTCTACAGTGTGATACCTACCCTAAGGGACCACTACTTTCTAGGTCAAAGCAAGAAGGTGGATTTTTTCAATCAATGAGAATATAAATGATGTTTGGATCCAGAATAATACAGAGATAACTGAATACTTGAGATAACTGTTTCGTTTTCCCTTTCATTGGATACTCAGTCTTCAGTATCAGGAACAAATCAATTATGTCATCATGGGAATAGGATTGCCTATGCTGAATAACTGGATGTCCTCAATGTGATCATTCCCTTAAAGTCCCTGCTACTCCTAAGTTTTTTGAGGTATGTGATTCATATCCTTATGTCCATGAATTATAATATATTACTCTACCTGATCAGTGGGGACTGGGATGAATGGATTTGTAAGACAAGGATCAATTGTATCCTCTTTCCCAATTGACTAGGTATCTGTCAAACAGTGATAATGGTTCTGTTTAAGCCAGGTATTCAATTGGTCTGTGCTGAAATATTATATACACAACCATTCTGATGTTATTCCTTCTCTGTAAGTTTCATCAGGGAGCATGTATAGTTATGGGTTGCTCATTCCATACTGTCTCTGAATAGTATTCATTCAGTTCTAAGTATTGAAAGTAGTCACTAGAGTCTAAGACTTGACTCAAATACCACCAGTTTGGTAAGGCATGAGGTTTTGACCAGCTGAGCTCATTTATTAGGCCGTACTCCTCTAAGAACGCCAAAAATTGTGTTTAGCTACTGCTGCCACGGGCATAAATCCACATACAATATATCAGCTTACTAGCCTTTCACCTAATAGAGTTATTTGTTTCAATTTTTTTTTTCTTACGCCTGGTGGGCATGCTTTTAACTATTCCACTTTGGGCAACATGTCATCCTAATGTTCCTCTCCAGGGCAGTAAATAGAAGTAGGGAGGGACAGATTGGTATATTTAGAACATTTAAAAATTCAATGACACAACAGGTCCTAGATTGCTCATCTTCCTTTAGCAATTATTTTGGCCTATAAGGAAGACTAACAGGCCTGGGGGTATTAATTACTCAGGGGTAAACCCCACTTGCTACAAGACTGTTATTGATGTGATAAATTGCAGCAATGCCAAAATAAAATTGCTTACTATCATGTTAGCCTAAGAGAACTCTAAAAGTTATAGCTTGATTTCTAATTTCAAAATTCAGTGATTCACATAACTCCTGAAGTCAGAAGTTAAAACCTCAGAAGAAAAAGTATTTTTAAAATCTTTATCAGGTCACATTTTCAATAATTTATCATTTTTTACACAAGTATTAGATCAGTTTATTTGCTATGTACTATAGGCCGAATCAATTTCTGAAACAAAAATGCACTTATTCTTAATAAGGTGGCTGGATTTGTATCAGTGCCTGCCTTATTGTCAGGCATAGTAATCAATACTGCATAGTACTATTTGAGCAGTGTAGAGAAAGCTCTTTGCTGAGAAGTACCTTTTTCACCTGGTGCCAGTGTGACTGCAGTTCTATTGCTCAAGGCTAATTTTGTTGGGTAGAGCAGTGTCCTCTCTTGTTATACTCCTTCAAATGAAAATATCCCTCACTGGCAAACACTTCAGGTCACTGACACTTTAGTGTTACGTATTTCTCTCTTCTCTTCTCATGTTGGTGGCAGGGAACCCATCATCAGAATCCTGAGCAAGGACATAAGGGAAAGGAAAGTGAGAGGGAAGTGACATGAGAGCAGGCTAGGAAAATTCTTAAGGGTCTTGGTTAATTCTTTGAATATATTTAAACCTAGATCTTCCACAGCTAGCAATGGCACTGTGCTCCCTTAATCTCTCTTGATGAAGAGTGCGTCACAATTCTTCCTAGAATTTCCCATAACCCTGTTGGTAGTAAGAGGTAACATTTCACTGAAATTTTACTTAATGCTCTTACTTTTTAGAAGGAAGTTGAAACACAGAAGCTAACCTCATAATTCTGATGGCCAGATATGCCGTATTCTCAATAGTCTGGGGGCCCATCTCATCCTCCTAAATCTTGAAATCTTGAATGTGTTTATATTTTGGAAGTTATAAACTTTTAAAACATTCTTCTTTTTCTATATGATTGTCACGGACTATATAGTAACTGGGTAGAAAAATCTTGGACGTTGTGATTTAGCTGACTTTTCCATGCCAGTACAACATTTGTTAAGAAGCAGTTTCAAGGGGAGTTCCCTGGTGGCCTAGTAGTTAGGATTCCGGGCTTTCACTGCCATGGCCCAAGTTCAATCCCTGGTTGGAGAACTGAGATCCTGCAAGCTGTGTGGCATGCATGCCCTCCAAAAAAAAAGAATTAAGATGTGCTGCAAATATAAAACACACACTGGATTTTGAAGACTTAGTACAAAAAAAAAAAGAAGCAGTTCAAGATAGTGCCCTCTATCTTATATCTTTCTGTGTAGCAATATTGAATTGAAAAATTAAAGATAGTTATATATCACTCACACAAACACAAAAATGCACTCAAAGTTGAGGCAAATTTTATAGAGGATAGTAAAGAAGACAGAAGTATTCTGGAATAGTGAGTACCTTTTGCTATTCTTGATATTGTAGTTTAATCATGGATTTCTAAAATTAAAAACATACTTCTTTAAAGTGATTATAATTCTCATCCATCAAGAATGCAGTTCTTTGGGTGTGTGGAGGCCAATGAAGCTCGGCTGTTAGAGCATCTACAATACACAGACCCTTGGCAATTTCCAATTTCCAACCTGGTCTCAATTCTAAAAAATGAAAACCAACAATTAAATAAATATTTTTAAAAACTTCCCCTGCATTGGTTCTATTTGGATTCTGTTTATTAAACTTTTGAAACCATTGCCTTTCTTCTTTCTCCTCTTAGCTTCTAATGACATATTTTGGGGCTTTCTGATCAGAGGAAATATCTGATTTGAAAGAATGAAGTGTTCAATGGGATGTTTAAAGTGCCTTAGGGCTTTCCTTTTCCTTCAGTGCTTGATTAAAGCCACAGGTTGAAGCAGGAAGAAATGAGTGAAATCATTCATTCTGGATTCAGGGATCCAGCCCTGTCTGTTGCATTCTTGATGTTAAGTACCAGTTTGACCTCACTAGTCAGGAGATCAAAGATTATTGAAACCATAGAAAAGCCTTTATTGCTCTTTTAGCCATAAGTGATGTACTGACCTTTTGTTGTTGTTGTTCTAAGTTCATTCCTTCTTTCCTTATCGCTGATTTGTAGTGCTGTCTGATATCTCATCTAAGATCTTAATATTGGCCAAAATAAAGCCTGCATATATAGAATCCTTCTTATTTCTTGCCACCTCCCCTTACTTGCATGCTTGCCCCCCACCCCATAGCTTTACGTAAAAAGACAGACATCACATAAATGGTCTCTGTTATCATGAACTCTCCAACACGATGCCACCATTGATTATTCCCCAGGCCAGAGACTCTAGTATCAGCCTCATTAACAGGGGCTGGGCAAGTAAACTTTCCATACTGAGGCCAGACACTATACCTAAATCAGTTTACCCCAATCTTTTTTCATTTTGATAAACTACGTTTTTTCTGTCCTTATCTGACCATCTCTTCCAGCCCTTCTAAATTCATTCTTAGTAGGACATTCAGTCAAGCTCATTGCAATTATGAAATTTCCAGCATTAATAATGTATAAAATGTGATATGTTAGCCATTAAATTTCCAAATGGAAAAACTGAGATACAGAAAGTAAGTTTATGTTATGCATAAAATAATCATTAGTTGTGAAGAAGAAAAGAAATAAAGAAAGGAAAGGAAGAAAGAGTGAACCATGCCATAGAGAGTTGGCTCCGGAGACACCTAATTGAAAGACTGAAGCAAATGTATTTCTAATAAAACTTAACTTCTTAAGCCTTGGCAAAAAAAACAAACCCAGGGATTTGGGGTTTGCTAGAAAACATTCTAAAAAATAATTTGTTGCTTTTCTGGAATGAACTATGACTATTCCAACATTTTTTTCTCATGTTTGACTTTGGACTCTCAGTAATGACACCTTCCACTCCATTCCATAACTGACCACATTAAAGTCCAAAAAAGAGAAAGAAAAAATAAGAAAAAAAAAAGAGTAGGCAATGGAAAATATCTGGGGGATCTATAAAATGGGAAAAACATAGAATTTAGAAACACTGTGAAGGTATTCAAGTCTCAGTTGTACTAGTTATTGTTTGTATAATCATTAACTACAGAGACATTTGCTTTCCTGAGTCCCAATGTTTATCTGTAAAATTAGTATAATAATGACACATATCCATTCTTTCATAAACATTTTTGAATCTTTACGTTGTGCTAGGCTCAGTGTTTGGCCCCTGGGATACAAAGGTAAGAAAAAATGGTCAATTTCTCAGCACTCAAGGAATTTACAATAGAGTAAGGGAGTAAATAATAACAATATTCTAATATAACAATTGAGATATATGCTATTAATGAGAAGTACATCGTGCTACAAATTTTATAGTAAGAGTAATCACTTAAGGAAATCTAGGGCAGAGGTGGGTTGAGGTGAGATTTGAAAGAGAATAGGAATCAATTATTCATATTTATCTGATTTGAGATAACATGCATCCCTAACTGAGGGAACATTGATTTAAAGACTATTATGGGAAGGAGCATGTTTTTTTCAAGAACTGGAAAATTATGAGCATGTTGTAAAGAAAGATGGAAGAGGATGATGAGAGCCAGATTATCAATGGCCATTTACTTCATGCATGCATCACTGCTATTATGCCTGAGACAATGTTTGTCTAAGTGTTTGAAAATTTATAGTTCTATATAAATGTTTGGTCTTTTTGCAGTGTTAATCTATGAAGTTTAGCTTCACTCCAGCAACAATGAGATTGCAATGTAGGAACACAGAAATTAATTTGAAATTGACTAACCTATAAGACTGTAGACTGAGATACCGTTCGTTGTGATATATGTCTTTGGTAGACCCAAACCAAATTTCATAGTCACATTGAAAAAAATAGTCTTTGCCTATTGAAGAATTGCACAGCTGATGTCCTGACCTGAGTTGGTACATTATATTTAATGGACCTGAGATGAGAAATATATGCAACAATAATGATGGATATATGATTAATATTATTCTTAATTTATAAAGGATACTTACAAATCATATTTAAAAGGTGAGGTTTCTAACAGAAAGATATAATAAAAACATGTATAGGTTATTATCCCAAGAATAAATCTGAATGGCAAATAAGTATGGAAAAGATTTCCCTCACCAATTTTTATAGATAAGATAATTAAGACAATACATATAAAGTAATATACAACATATATTTATTATTTTATAAAGTATAATTATATACTTTATATAGTATATATTTATATTTTATGTTTATTATACTATAAAGTATATGTTTTATATTATAAAGTATGTTATACTTTATGTATATAACATGATATATCAATCATAATAATAAATATGTTATACATCACTATATAATTGTTATATTATTATTATATATATGATTTTAATTTTCTTATCTATGAAGATTGGTGAAATGGAAATCTTTTCCATATTTATTTGCTATTCAGATTTCTTCTTGGGTTAATAACCTATACATGTTCTTAGAAAGTACATATTAAATAATATATTATTATATATGTATATAATTAAATCAATACATATAAAGTTATATAGAATATATTTTTTATTAAGTAATAAAATTGTTGATTAAATTAACAAATTACATAAAGTTAAAAACTGCAAAGAAATAGAATAGGAAGAGATGATGAATGTGTGAGGGCCTGCTCACATCCTCCAAGTAGAAGTTCAAATTGCAATAATCTTTTTGGAAGGCAGTTTTGCAATATATATTAAAACAGTACATGGCCTTTGTCCCAGAAATCCCCCTTTTAGGAATTTATGCTAAGGAAATTATAGAAAAGTAAGGAAAGATACATACAAACACACACACAAGCTCACATACATTCACATTAAAATGTCTATGTACATGTAGATATGTAAAATATCAAAACCTTGGAAATAAGATAAATGTTCTGCAATAAGAGATTAGCTAAATAAGTTATTGTACATTTGTATATGAGAAAACAATCACCAGAGTTGACCATGTGAGTATTCTTTGCACTGTATACTAATGGAGACTTCCTGGGTGATGTAGGACTTCTCTCACATAACTTTGATAAATTCTTCACCCTGTCTCCCTTCTTGAAGATTCACAATGTACATTAGCACATTAATAGCTCCAAGTCTCACCTGTTATTATTGTTTAATACAGACTTTAAAAAAATTTATCATAGAACCTCTTTTTCTACATAGCATCTGCAGACCACTGTTTGAGATGTACCTGTCAATTGCCATCTGCCTTGCTTTCTCTTGTAATGAAAATGTTAAAAAAAAAAAATAGAATCTTTAGTAGTTAAGTAGTTAAGACGTTTTAGGGAGAATATAAGAAAATGATATAGAGAATTTTTTTTTCATATGTGTGATTCATAGGCATATAGAAATAAAGTAAATATTTAAGTATTGGAACAGAATATTTATGGGTAATACTAGCTCTTTTCTTTATCCTAACATTAACCCAGGGAAAAATAAGTAATTTCATCTTTTATGCAGTGGTAAAAACAAATATTTTGACAGTGTTTCTGAGAATTAGATGAGATAGCCTAAGTGAACCACCAAGTGAATCCTGGCATGTGGCAGACACTTAAATGTTAGTTGCATCCTCCTTACTGACCCTACACCACACAAGAATCTTGCACTCTCTATCTTTGACCAATGAATAGTGCCTTTTTTGCTTCATTAAACATTCTTTTCTATTTTTAAAGTTCCTTCCTTGTTTAAATAAACACTTTCAGGGTCAAACAGTCTAATGGAAAGAAATCAGTCAACACTTTATGGCCCATGGATGAACAGTTGTTATTTCAAGGCTCAGGAGACTAGAAGGTAGGCAACTCTGAACCAGCACAGTGACCATTTTCTTGTCCTATTTTTGGTTTAAAGGGGATGTATATTGCTCATTTATCTTCACAGTTTCAGAAAAGGGCAAAGTTTTTGTGGAAAGAACCTTGAAATCATCAGATGAATAATAACATGAGTTGAAGATATTGTCACAGAACATTGCTGGAGAATGATTTAACTGGTTTAATATCTTGTTTTATTAAAGACACCTGGACTACAAGATAGAAAGAATTTGGCCAATTTCAAGTGACAGAGAGATCCTTGGAAAAGGAGAATTTAAAATTTAAAATATTAATTTTTCATGCATTTTTTCAGAGTTCTTCTGTGAGGGCAAGAAATCCTTTGAAGAGAAATGTATTTTCAGTTTAGTAGAAAATACTTTGAGAAAGATGTTCAAACAAAGGAAAATACTTCCTGTGGACTTTAGAGATAAAGGAAAGTGTATAGATGTTCTGATAACAGCTGATGAAGAAAAAACAGAGTTCAAAATAATGTGGAAATACTTTTAAAAGAAAGACCTATTGCTTAGACATTCAGGTACTGATTCTATCTGGTATCTTTCCGCCTGACATGCAGCCAGACACCAAGAACAAATTATTTTAGCACCTAGTTCCAATCAAGTCTATGCTTATTTTCCATCTTAAAATCCCAGTCCACCCTCATGCAGGGCAATTCCAATCCAGTTGGTCGGGCAGGCTCCAGTCTCTGGTTGCATGTCAATAGGATCACACATTCAGCACAGTGTTTTGGCCCCAGTGTCCTCTGTGCTCAAAACCCCTCAATAGCTGACCTTTGCCTGCAGGATAAACACAAATGGTAACCAAAGCCCTTCTCAGCTGAGATATTATCTTGCTTTTATATGCTATAGAGAAGAAAATTTAAACTAAGAGAGAAGAGTGAGTACAAGAAAATATAAAACCATTGGAAGTTTTCAAAGTGATTGCCTCAGTGCCTTGTGAGTAGTATACATTTGATAAAATGTTTGCTAATTAAATTTAACTGATCATTTTTACTTTTTCCTGCATAAATATTATTTAGCTACATACATTTCAGGGTACTCTTCTTGCCCACAGCCTTTGCTGTGAAACAGTCATATTCTGTACTGTTCCCCCACCCTACCCACCACTCCAGCTGTGGAACCATCTGTGGAAATTTTATTACAAGGGACCTCTGTATACTTTTCTCAGAAGCCTAGTCACTGATACTCAAAGAATACTGAAAGGGATAGAAATAGGGGAGATCAGCGACTTAGTTGACTTAAGGGAGAAAAAAGAAGAAACAAGAGGTACTTCAGGCTGTGGCTGACTCTTCCCAGGATTTTAAAAATCATATCAAATACGTCTATTACTGAGATAGATTAATTTTTTTCTAAGAAAACCACTTGTATAACTCTGAATATAAACATTGTATATCCTCTTATTAGCCTTTGATTACAGGTGGGTTTTTTTTTTTTACTCTTTTTAGAGTAGTTTTAGGTTTATGACAAAATTGAGAGGAAAGTACAGAGATTTCCCATAGACCCCCAAGTCTCCACACATGCATAGTTTCCCCCAATATCAACATCAGTCACAAGAACAGTACATTTTTCCAAAGGATGAATCTATAAAGTGCCTAGTTTACCTTAGAGTTCTCTCTTGGTGTTGTACCTTCAACGGGTTTGTACAAATGTATATCCATCATAATAATATCATACAATTTTTTTCACTGCCCTAAAAATCCTTTGTCTTCTGCCCCCACCCCTTACCCCAAAGGATCTTTCTATTGTATCCATAGTTTTATCTTTTCCAAAAACTCATTTAGTTGGAGTCATACAGTATGCAGCCTTCTCAGATTGGCTTCTTTCACTTAGTAATGTGCATTTAAGTTTCCTCCATGTAATTTCATGGCTTGATAGCTCATTTATTTTTAGCATTGAATAATATTCCATTATCTGGATGTACCACAGTTTATTTATCCACTCACCTACTAAAGGACATCTTGGTTGCTTCCAAAATTTGGCAATTATGAATAAAGTTGCTATAAACACCTATATGCAGGTTTTTGTGTGAATATAATTTTCAGTTCCTTTGGGTAAATACAAAGGAGCACAATTTCTGGGTCATATGGTAAGAGCATATTTAGTTTTATAAGAAACTGTCAAACTGTCTTCCAAAATGGCTGTAATATTTTGCATTCCCACCAACAACGTATGAGAGTTCCTGTTACTCCACAAACTTGCCAGCATTTGGTGTTATCAGTGTTCCAAATTTTGGCCATTCTATTAGGTATGTAGTGGCATCTCACTGTCCTTTCAATTTGCATTTCTTTGATGACATATGATGTGGAGCACTTTTTATATGCTTATTTACCTTCTGTTTATTGTTGACTTGAAACAAATAGACTGCTAGATATTCCTCTAGTAAAGATGGGTTTATTGGAAATCAGCAGAGAATTGCAGTTAGGGAATCTGAAACCATGGCAAGCCATGTGCAAGTCCCCTAACCATAAGGGAAAGAGGAGGCTCTTATACGGAATAGGAGGAAGTTGGGAGAACTACAGTAAACAGAGTCCATGGCTTTTCATTGGCTAAGTCCCTGTCAGGAAAGAAGAGGAGTCTTTCTTCTTTCTGATGGACTTTGCTATCCTTTCAGGGCATAAAAGCTTCCCCTTCTGGTCTTCTGACTCTATTCAATTGAGGTTTTAGCTTATTAAGTTTTTACAAAATCTTCTTTGGTGAGGTGTCTTTAGGGCCTTTGACCAATTTTTTTTTTTTTTTTTAGTCTTCTTATTTTTGAACGTCATTAAGAAGAACAGAATGCTCCGGTTAATTTCAAAAAGGTGCTTTTTCCCATCTCCCTGCTGGAAGCATGTAGGGATTTTTCTCCAATATTTGCTGTGGGAATCTAGTTGAGTTCCTGGAGGTAAGTTTCACAATATTATGGGGGCTCCCCTATGACTGGGTCTCCCTGGAGTTTTTAACTCTCAGAGTGGTCCACACTGAGCCTCCAGCCATTTATGAATTACAGTTCAGGTTTTCTACCCAGGCACTGGTTCCCACAGTGGTTTCCACTCCTGAGTCTCTGGTCTGGTAAGCTGCTTCTCTCTGTATTCTTGTGTCTCTCTCCAGTCTTGGGGGCAGAGGTTTGCCCTATGTCCTCCTCTCTCTTATGGATCCAAGATGAAATGTTGATTTTTCAGTCTGTTCAACATTTTACTTGTTGGGAACCAGTGGTGACTTCCATGCTCCTTACATGCAGAACCAAAACGTGGAAGTCCTCATTATAATCCTTAAGAACTTAACACTACGGTTGTCATACTAACAAAATATGTGTCCTAGTTCTTAGTTAAATGACACATCACACACATACACACACATAGAAATTCTGAATTTCCTTGATCATGAAGAGTTATGCCTATATTGTTCATCAAGAATCTGCGGTATGGATGGGGTACTCCATTTCACCCCACAAATATGCATGGTGTACTATGAGATGTGGACTAAGCTTGCCCTCATGATAGTGACAGAGAAGGACAGAAAAGAAAGAGCAGTTTGATGAAAGCTCTCTGACAGAAGAGGAGATCTCTTTTGTCTACATAGCCCCCTGAGATAGAGAAAGCAAGCATCTTGGGTGCTGAAGGCCTACAAACTTCAGTCTTATTTTTCTTTTTCTATTTTTAATTGGTGGCTGCTCCTTGTAACCACAGACCTCTAACAAGATTTTTCTGTCACCTCCCCAAATATTCAATATGCATCTCCATCTCTATTCGTTAGTGCTGTTTCTTGGTCTGGGGTTTCATTTTCCCTTCTGTCCAGCTGTTACTTCAAAGATGAAATGAAATATCACTACTTCTGGGAAGCCCTCCCCCACATCTGAAATCCTAAGTGACCAATCTCTCACTAAACTCTTGGGACACTCTTGTATGTACCATTTGTTTAGCACTTTATTTCTGCTGCTTCATTTTACACAAGTTTGCCTGTGAACCTCTATCCATTCATACTTAATTGTAACCTCTCAATGGTATTTTCCAGGTATTAGGAATGTTTCTATATCCAATGTCAACTACAGTGCTCTCAAGTTTCTTGAAGCTTCATAAGATTTAGCTGCTTATGAACATGATAGGGAGCAATAGAAGACAAAGGGAAAGCCATAGGCATCTCAAGTGACTTTGTGGCAGTGTAATTTCCAGGGGACCTGAATTAAGAATTACTGGAAACATAGGAAAATGCAGATATCTTGGCTCTTCCAGATCCTTTTAAAACAGAATATTTGGAGAAGTAGTATGGAATCTACATTTTTAATAAGCATTTTTATTTGATTCATATGTACCCATTGCCTGAGCAGTTAGCTATGGAATTCTACAACTGGAAAAAGCCATAAATGTTACCTAATTGAATCTCTCACAAAAAGCAAAATAAAAATGGTGAACACACATGTATTGTATTCATGAGGTAGAGGAAAACTAAAATTTGGTCAAATAGTTCAATGCCATAGCCTACAATGGTGAACCTACTATTTTCACGCAACTATCTAGAAGAATTTTGGACAAAGAGAAATATATTAATTTTCAATATCACTATGTTTTGCTTACAAGGGTGTTTTCAGAATTATTTCAAATATTGGAAACACTTGAGGTGAATACAATTTTCTAGGGAGTGTAAGACTTCAAAGAAACAACGAGAAATTTCTGATTAGGCTTTTTACCAAACACAGCCAACAGAGCTATTTCAACTCAGGTACACCATTTCAATTATTTTGCCCATTGTTATGCGGTGTTCTCATTCACCAGCTACAGATGAATCAATTTCTACAATTAGAGACGGTGCTGTACATCAACCAACAAGGAACAAAGAAAGGATAAAACAAACCCACCATCCAGAGAAAGTGTCAGGTGATGGGTACATAGAGAAGCCAGTTACACCTGGTCATTAAGTTGGGCAATTAACCTATTTTGCTTAAATTTTCCATTTTCACATGAACCCCAGTAAGCAGGCACTGATCTCTCTCTCTGAATTGTCAAAGCTGTTGTTGGTATAAAGCTAGTTTGACAAGTATAAAAATATGCTGAATTATCCATCAACTAATTGCAGGAGTTGGCTGGAGCAGAGATCACCTCGGAGTGCCGACCAGACAGCTACACAGTCTATCATTCTAAAGAAGAAAACAAGGGACGATATTGTCAACTGATATAAAGGAAAAGTCCACTGTGGTACATATAAAAACTAAATACATTATAAAACGTGTATAAAAGCAAAATTTAGAGGTTTGGTTTCCAACACCAGTTTAATTCACTAATTTCCCTACTGAAACCATTAGCAGGGTGGCATGTGCTCTTATTGTAATTTTTTCTCCCTACATGTGATTAATTTACAGGAAGTTTAGCATCTGTGAAGTTGCTCATCTGACGGCTCCAGAGACTAAAATCTGTTTATTGGCAGAGGAGAGAGGCCAAGGCAGCCTAGAAGTCTAAGCTAATATTATCACCTTTGCCATGCATGTTCTCCCTCAATCTAGAGACAAGTGAGCTGAGAAAAAGAAATCTGTGAAAACCATTAGACAATGACCATTCCCATCTTTAAAACTGTGCTTTTTGGGCTGGGCTTGATAAAATAAAATAAATCAAAATCTGTTTTTATTCTATGACAAGATATTTTCTTCTAGAAAGGTCTTTTTAAAGACACAATAGTCAGAATTAAAGGGTTGGATATTTATTGCTAGAAAATGTTGAATCGTATTCCTGGGTCTCAAGACAAAAGTTTCATGATTTTCTGGCCAAAGCTTGCTTTTGCTAGAGAGGCAAAGAAGACGGTCATCAATTCTCAGGGTATAACCCTGCTTCCAAGATTGACCATGGTTTTGCCAAGTTATTTCACCTTTCTGTGCCTAACTTCCTTTTTCTCTAAAAAAGGGAATAATAACTAGTACCTATGTGATAAGATTTTCTGAGGATTAAGTGAGTTAATACACACACAGCACTTAAAACAATGCTTGGAACAAGGAGGAAGACATTGCTATATTAGCTATTATTGTTATTCTCATGCAACAAAATGACATTATCTTAAGAGTTACTTTACCTTAGCATGACTCTTTCTAGTATTACATAAATATGTAAATTTTCTGTGGTCATCAATGGATATTTATTGGGAAGTGAGCCCATTCTTGTTGTCTCTCTCACTACTTCTCTTTCTCTCTTTCTTTCTCATTTAAATGTCAACTAAATTAATGTGGAATTCTCAAGTTTTGAGTGCCTTTGGTCAACTCATTTACACCACTTTGTGAGTCTGTGGAATGAGGAATCATTTGTGGCTGGGGATGGCTCCACGAGGGTACTACTGAATTTTTTAGGCTATGTTTTACATCCATTGATGTTGAGTAGATTTTTTATCTCTTGTTGATTATGCAGGCACCTGCACAGCATTTATTCCTTAAGCTTCACTTTGCTCTTGGTTAAAAAGCTGTCTGAATAATTGATTTTGGACAGCACCAGCTACAAAATTTGTGGAGCCAAGTGAAAAGTAAGAATGTGGGTCCCTTGTTTAAAATTATTAAGAATTTTAATACGTGACAGCAGAGCATTAAACCAAGTACAGTTTCTTCTCAGTGCAAAGCCAGATCACATGGCTGTGAAGCCAGCCTTGATTTGAGGTGTTAGGCCTTTTTATTCAGGATCTAAACTAATCATAGTTAGCTGTAGTACTTGCATTAGGGTCTTACCAAAAAAAGTTGGGTTTTTTCTTTTTTCTGGCATGTGGACATAGGCTCTTATTTATAGGTATTCTCACAAGCTTGAAATTGCAAAGTAAATATTCTTATTTTTTAATAAGCTGTGAATTTCTCTGACTTTTTAGGAGCTTCCCTGAATATTTTAGAAAAAGAAGATACAAAAAAGGAACATGGACTTCATACTTAAACATAAGTCCTTGATCTCAACTCTGAAAGGGAACTACTGGTTGGCCGGTTGGGGGAAGGAGAATTTAGCAGCCAAAAAAAAAGGAAAGACATAAAAAGTGATGTGTCTGAGGACCTACAAATTCTCTTATTTAGCCTCTGTTTATAACACATTAACATTTTTGTCAATTGATCCTATGCTTTTATTACCTAACCCCATTTACTAATGTATTGCCTTAATTCTTTTGATTCTGATGACAGAAATTTTTGTGGCATATCCTTCATTTTCTATTTTTTCTCTCCTTTATTTCTATTGGAGGACTTTTACATAATAACAGATTTTTAAAAGATAACATAATTAACTGTTCATCATTTCAAGTTATAATGCTCAGCTTGAAACATTATAGTCATTTCCAAGAAAAATCAATTGAAATCTGGCAAAGCAGAACATTATGATATAAAATAAGAAAACTCGAGAAAATTCTACTGATAACCAAAAAAATAATACTTAATGGCCTTAGATCTCTACCTGCCAATTTACAGAGCATTAGTAATGCAGGAGAGTGGCTATGGTTTTAATACAGACATAAATGCAGCCTTTCAGGTATCTTTGCTCTTGATATCATAGTAGTTAATTTATGGATATACCACCTTAAGCTTTGTAAAGGACTTTATACACATTTTATATAGATATTCAAAAGAGGACTGTGAAGGTATCATTATTATGCCCCACTTTATAGAAGATGAAGGTTGGAGAAGTTCAGTGCTATTTTCCAACATCATATAGTTAATAGCAAAATGTCCTTTAAGATTTTGTGAGGGAGGGTATTAGAGTTAACGAGCAGAAGTGACATCATTTCAGTGGTTTACAGAAAGTTACTTGGAGGGTTGAAGAAAATGCATGATTGATTCACGAAGCATAAAAGAAAACTGCCACAAGTCTATTCTCTGATTAATTCATGTTTGCACCCATTCATACATTTATTCAAACATTCTTTTCTTTAATAAATGCACACTGATGAAAACCGCAACCAACGCAGATGGTTGTCTTATTCAACTAAAAGTACTGACTTGAATACATTCTTGACTTTTCTTGACAGTTTCATCACCATGAAGCTTGGCAGAAGTGATGAGAAAACTTCTGCCCTGAATGGAATTCTGCCAAAGAGGAAGAATATTTGCTGAAGTGGAAGTTATGGGGATCTTGTGAAGAAGGGGAGCAGTGGGTACCAGGCTTTACAGAAGTCAGATTTGAAAATGTTTAAAATACCTCTTCTCCAGAGATTCTGATTTAATTAGTTTAGCGTGAGGCTTAGGTGAGTTTGTGCGTGTGTGTATGTGCATATAGTCCATGCCCCCTTTGGTCTGCAAAAAGAAATTCAAGAAGGATAAACCAGAAGCTGCTGAAAATGGTACCTAAATGGGGAAAGTGGAAAAAGGGGAGAAGGAAAGGTTTGGGAATACGGGCACTAAGAAAACACTTTGAGTTTTGACTTTTGAAACATGTAAATGTTTTGTATATTTTAAAAATAAAATTAAAGAAAAAACAAATATGAGTAAAATTAAACAAACCAGTGAGAACGGAATTCAAACTGCACACTTAGTAGCTATAGTCTAAGAACCAAAAATAGAGAAAAGATATCACAACCCAATGTAATGTGCGACTGTTGATGACCTCCTGGACAGGAACATTTTTTTTAAAAAGTATAAAGGAAATTTGTGGGGTAAATAAAGTAACTGGAATATAAACTGAATTTCATTTATATTGTTTCATCAGTGTTAAATTCTTGGATATGATAATGATATTCTGTTATGTAAAATAATACCTGTTCTTAGACATATGCTGAAATATTTAAAGTTGAAAATACTGAAGCTTCTTTCCTGTATGTGTGTGTGTCTGTGTGTAGAGGCAGGGGAGGACAGAAAAAGAGAGAGAGAAAATAAATGTAGCGAATGTTTAAAATTGATGAGTCTAGGCGAAAGGTTGGGTTGGCCAAAAAGTTCGTTCCAATTTTTCTCTAGCATCTTAGAGAAAAACCCGAGTGAACATTTTGCCAACCCAATATTTAAGTGTTGTTCATTGTACTGCTAATTCAATTTTTCTGTAGTTATAAAAATATTCAAAAATGTTTAGAAAAATCACTTATGAAACGGGTAGAAAAAAGAAAATATGTAATTTTAAAGAAAAATTGATATATTTACTACACTAAAATTTAAATCCTCACACATAAAATTTAAAAACAAAAGAAAAACAAAGGGTGTGACCAAAAGCAACTTAAATATATTCAAAGGCCCTTACTAATCAATCTAAAAAGATAAACATCCCCCTAAAAAATAGCCTATGGAAATGAATAGAAATTTAATTTGAAAATCAATATAATTTCTCATTTGATACAGAAAAATTCAACTTCACCAGTAATAAAAGAAAGCAGCAGTTAATGCCATTATTATACACATTATTAAAGAGGTTCAGTGAGTTTGTTACTCCTATAAAATCTTTCTGGAAGAAAGCTTGGCAAATCCTTGTGTAAAGCCTTAATAATGCACATTTTTTTCCAGTTTATATATGAGCATGGAGATTCCATTTCAAGAATAAAGATTTAAGAATACCTTTAATGGGTAAGCACAAAGATATTCATGATAATATTGTTTATAATTATGGCAAATTAGAAATAGCCTAAGTGGCAAAAGTGAAGCCTTGGGTAAGTAATTCATGTTACCTCCAGGAAATTAAGTATCATGTGGCCATTAAAATATATGTACTACAATTATATTCATTAATGTGAAAAATGTTTTAATATAAAAGAAGGTTATAAATTAGTATAAATCCCTTTCTTTTTAAAGGAGAAAATGTGTGTATAATATATATAATGCCTATTATATATATGCATATAAACAAATGGAAGGAAATTTAATAATGTATTATGTGTAGCTATCTTTGGTGAGATTGAAGTGTTTTTGTCATTATTTCATGTTTTTAAACTTTGTAACTTTTTTAAAAAAACTAATACATATTACTTGTTTGAAAGAAGAGAAGTTTATAAACAAAACATTGAGATGGCTACAAAAGGAGCTCTAAAAATAACTCATATTTTTAAAGACTTTATTCAAATGAAATAAGGGAGTATTTTCAAAAGTATCACCAGGTCATATTAAGGGCAGCATCAGAGAATCAAGGTCATGATGAATTTAGATTAATGTAAAATAGGGAATATGAAAGAGGATCATTTTTTTCTATTTAGAGCAGGAAGAGAGAGGAGGAAGAAGTGACAGAGAAGAAGAAAAGGGAAAAGGAAATGTGGAGAATAAGAATGCTTTACTGTAGTTTACTATCAGGAAGAATGATCTTTGTATTATTAAGGGCAGAAACAAACTTTGCTAAGAGAGCAACGGTGTCCCCAACACGCAAAAAAAAAGGCTGTAAGAAAGCACATAGACTCTTTAATCATGTTTGTTGCTTGGCCGAGAAAAAATTATTCCCCAAGGGACTAAAAAGAGAAAAAAATACAACTTTGAGAAAAATTTTGTAAGATAAGAAAAGATTGATAGTAATTGAAGACCTGTGCTGAATAGAAAAGTTGTAAAATGGAGTCAGGTAAAGACACTCTCAATAAAAAGGAAATAATATGATTCTTTAGTATTGAAATTTTCAAGGTGTCTCTCAATCTGTCAATTTTCAAAAGTCAATTCACCAAAAGCTTGATGTGCAGAATAGTCAGTTTATGAAAACTGTTCAACAAACACTTTCCACAGTATCTAGGACAATCCATTGCAACTGAATATCCACCAGAACCCAAGGCAGAAAGGGACTGGGGAAGGGTGGGCTAAAAAGGCAGGAGCAAGAGTTTAGAAAGAGAGACATGCAAGAGAAGGGGCAAAGGTAGTCCTGGCAGGGACAAGGGAAGGGAAAGTGGGATGGGCAGAAACAGCTCTGCAAAAATAAAGACAGGAGATGCATTGTAGGGAAAACCCACCATTGACAAGTAATGGGAATTCCAGGAATACAAGATCTTTGAGATATTAAATCCAGCTGCTCTACAAAGGAACTGCCTTAAACAGCTCAAAGCAGCTCAGCCCGTAAACCAAATCCTCAGAAAAGTTCTCTATAGTTCAACAAGCTAGCTGTGTAATGAACTGATTTTTGAGTAATTTGGCCTGCTCCCTTTCAGGTCTTCACTGGAAGGTCATTTATTAAAACAAGAATAATCTCCAAATAAACCATAACTCTCATTATTAATATCATTACCAATACATTATGAATTATTAGATATAATACTACAGGTAATATATAATGTATACTATCTTGAGATTATTCATAGTGAGTATTGAGGGCTTCTTTTGTAACAGACACTCGGGAGCTATGCTTTTATTTACATTACCTCATTGAATTCTCACAGCAGCACCATGAAGTGCAGTTACATTCCCATCTTATAGATTAAAAAAAAAAAAAGAAAACCCATAAATTAATTAATCTAGTGAAAATAGACATACATCAAAATATCTTTGAAAGTTGATACTTGATTTCCATACCATCTTAGAAGGTGCTTATTATGCATTTCGGCCCTACACCTCCATTGTGGAGGGTAAACCATCGCAAGGAGCAATAAAGATCTCTCCAGCTCAATGCTGTGAGATTCATCTTCAACAGCCTTGCCAGGAATTCAGGTTGAGATTTGTTCTCTGATGGTGATAACTAGGCATTTGTTTCATCTCTCCATTTTGTTAACCAGCCTCAAACTTTCAGGACATGGGTTAATTTGCTTTTGTTAGCAAACCCATCTCTACTCTGGACTGGATTCTAGCTCCTGAATCTTAACCCAGAGGCAGAGATCCACTAGAAGCCTTGAGACTTTACAGCTGCAAATTTCAATTTTCATTGACTATACTTTTAACCATTGTCTACTCCAGATCACTCAATACTGTTCTTTGCTCCTTGGGCTGACATTCCAACACCACAGGGAGTTTTTTATTGTTGATCTTACTACTGCAAGTAAACAACCTCATGTAGATTCCCAATTACATGCTAGGTACTGAGAGGGTTTTAAGATACAATATTAAAATGATATGCTCCTAGCACTCAACTGACTTTCAATCTACAGTAGCTCGCCCTAGGCAGTCTCAAACTCAGAATTATATTCTGAGTATTTAGAGTATACTTACTCACTTTCCCTACTATACAGAACACTGGCTTTCTTTGAACACAATACATGATATAGCAACTTTTAAATACTAAGCCTCTTACATTGGTAAGTACTGAACAAGAATATTTCCCAGAAGTCATCTAATTTAAGAAGTCCCAAAGAAAAATGGAGGAATGTAGGAGTTTGACTACACAGAGATGCAACATTTTTAGAAAACTGTAAGTCAGTTTGAAATGAATTTTCCATCCTAAAATTTTACATATAAGGAAATATAGATAAATTATTTTTTAGTGGTGGTTTTTCATTCATTAATAAAGAATTCAGACTTATCTTTACACGTGATTAGAAAGAGCTCACCACACTCATTCTAGGAAGATTATTATGCCATTGTTTTGAGGATCAGAACCCAATCCCTCACACATTTTTTTAGACTAGTTCAAAACTATAGGAACAGAGGAAATTCTATTGGGTTTCCAGAATCCTGGAACTCTGTTCATTTTTAAGAGCCATGGGTTCTTCCTTATAATGGGCTCTGATTTGTCTTCGGATATTTAAAAGTCTTCCCTGGGTTCTTTCAGATTCCCACTTAATGTGGGGAATTATTCACACAATTTTTAAGATCCTCAACCCATCATTTATAAACCAATAAAAAAGCAAGATGAAATTCTGTACTAAAACAAAATCAACCAAACAAACAATAAACAGAAACAAAAAGGTAATCAAACCATAGTCTGTGTCACATTATATTTTACCAAAGGCAATTTGAATCATTTGTGAGACTCATTACATGCACTTCTTTTTCCCACATGCCATCATCTCAGAAGATGGAGAGGATAAGGTATTTAAATCTCTTCATTGACTATTAAAGCTTCATACCCTTCTACCTTCTTTTAGCAATGTGCTGTAGTTCAAGGGCAATTGTCATTGTTGCATACTGTAATATGATTTAATTTGTCCTGGCAGTTGGCAAATGCTTTATTTCTATTTCCTTAGTTGTTTGTTTTTTTCTTCTTTCTTTCTTTTTTTTTTTCCTTTTTGATCTGTTACTCAAGCTCTGCTGTGTAACATAATTTGATGCTCTATTCTATTTCTTTTACCTTACAAAAAGAAATGTGGGGTGATTTTGTGAAATAAAACATTATAAGTGAAGATTCCTGGGGAGAAAACTGAGTTGGAGTCAGGTACCTAGGTATCAGTCTACTCCTAGCTCTGCAAATGACTTTCTTTGGTACATCTGGTTCAAACTGACAATACACTTTTGGTGCCTTATGTACATCTAGATCCTCTGTAAAAAAACATTTCAAAGCATTGCCTGGCACTGCTGCAAAATCAAATTGATTATAAACTAGTAAACATGCTGATATGCAGGGTACATGATTACTTTTTAACTGTTGTAGATTCTCTCAAAAGACAGTCTGTCAGGAGATTTTCAGTAAATAGCAATAATTAGGTCTCTTCTTTCCAGTAAAAATATTCAGTGAACCATTATTCTTGACTGTGGAGTGGATAGGCACAGGAGGAAGTACGTCTTTCAACAAATTGTTGTGTCCTATTAGCTCAAATAACTATATCATATATTAGCCATTCAGTAATGCTTATTAAAATTAGAAAAAAAACACATTTGGACATTTTCTATACTACCTTTATTCATAGATGATGTTTATAATCTTGACAGCCGATTTAAAGGAAGTAAGGTTTGCTTGATTTGGTGTTTTTTAAGTGTTGGATTCTCCTTACTATTTCAGCTCCAGGTATACTTACTGGAACCTAATGCTTTCCCATTCAGAGCCAAATAAAAGGGAATGTTGTCATGCAGCCTGGGCTATGGGGATAAGTGGGGTGAGAGACATAAGAAAGTGCTCAAAGTACTACAAGAGAAATCTTAAAAAGGGGAAAATCCTACTTCAGAACATTTTAGCTTAAAACTCTTGGTGGGGAGCCAGTGGGCACCCTTGGAGAACTCTCCAAACTCCAGGGAATTCTGCTCTTCTTATCGATTCAAGGTGATGTTTCACAGTGAGTTGATTCTAGGAGAAGTTTGCACAGCACTTGGAATAATTACAAGAATAATGATTGGTTTGGACAAAAGAATGCATCACCAAAAAATATTGAATAACGGATGCTATGAGTAAATTCCCAGTTTAAGCTATCCTCCACCCTGGTCAAAATAATTGCTTTCTTTGTGGTACATAAACTGCATAAGAGCAGCTATCCATTTACTTGCTGTGGCATTAAATTCTCTTTCCTACACACCATAAAAGCTTCATTTTCCCAGCTTGCTAACTTTTAACCTCTTCACCAACTATACCATCAGAAATAGTAAAAAATTTGGGGCCAACAAATTGCTGAACTATTCTATCAAACAATATGTCAAGGTCTAGGTCTTTATTGCCTTTTTTTTTTTTTTTTTTTGCGGTACGCGGGCCTCTCCCTCTCACTGCTGTGGCCTCTTCCATTGTGGAGCACAGGCTCCGGACGCGCAGGCTCAGCGGCCATGGCTCACAGGCCTAGCTGCTCCGTGGCAAACCACTGCGCCACCAGGGAAGCCCGTCTTTACTGCCTTTTAAGAAAAGTTACCGCTTTTCTTATGAGTGCCAATAATCTATAGTTCATACAGATGGAAGTTCTACCACTCTCTTTGCCCTGCATTCACCACTACCTTAAAAGACACACTGATATCTATGAACACATAAAATCACACGTGGTCTATTTATTTAACCAGGTAAATTCCATTATAACATCAACTCAATGATCAACCATGAACCTCTTCCTGAAAAGTTGCCAGAATATAAGCATTCTCTGACACACTTGCCAACGGTAGGTAAGTAGTTGAAATTACCCAAATATATTAACAGGGAAGGGATAATGTATTGAAATAAAGATTAAACTGAGATCAGAATGTTGAAAATGTTTTCCTTTACAGGGAAATGGGAAAAGTGGAAAATTGTGAATTATTTACTTCTTGCTACCTTATAATTTCACCTTATATTTTTCTGATGGATAAAAAAGTATGGTTTATACTCAAATATTTATGTATTTACATATATGCTTCTATACATAGTCTTCTTATATGTACAAATTATGCCTCTAATACTCAATACTCAAAATGGTAATACTGTTAGTAATAGTTATAGTACTACTCAAAATAGTTGGATTTCCACATTTTCATTTTAGGAAAAAAAATTCTTATAAAACAGTAATTGTAATAATAATGATAGCTAACATTTACTGAAGGCTTATTTAGGTACCAGTCATATTTCTAAGTGGCTCTAGGTATTAGCTAATTAATTATTATAATGTTCCTATGAGGTAGGTACTATATTATCCCAATTTTACAGACAAATAATCTGATTCAGAAAAGATTTTAAAAATTGATAAAGTAATTCTTCAAATTGAACTGTTCTGTAAACATTTTATTGGCTGTATTAATACCTCTTCCTAGACATTAGGCTATCTTAGTAAATTAATGCTTGGGGCATTAAATAATACAGACAATTTCAGCTTATGAACATAGTATATTTCTGGAACATGTTTTAAATCAGACCATCCTAAGATTAAACTCTCAATGTGCATTGTCTGATATATTTGTCTTGTAACTGGGCCCTGAAGTTGTACAATCATCAAATATACATTTGATAAAAAGTAAACTACAGGTTTTCATTAGGCACTTTATAGCAAATGAAGCAGAGGAAATCAAGTTCTAAAAAATTGATCTGAAAAATGTTTCTCCAAATGATTAAACATGTTCAGGGAGTTAGAACCAAAAAGTCCTCATATATAACAGGTAAAATAAACTATGACTGGAAGAATTATTAAGTTAGAAACAAAAATAGCAAGCTCTAGAGCTGGTTGCACTGTCCCATGTGGTGGTCACTGTCCACATGTGGCTATTGAGGACTTGAGATGTAGCTAGACCAAACAGAGGTGTGCTGTTAAGTGCAAAGTTCACACCTGATTACACAGGCTTAGTATAAAAAAGGCAAAACATTTCAATAATAATTATTTATCTTGGGCTTCCCTGGTGGTGCAGTGGTTGAGAATCCGCCTGCCGATGCAGTGGATGCAGGTTCATGCCCCGGTCTGGGAAGGTCCCACATGCCGCGGAGCGGCTGGGCCCGTGAGCCATGGCCGCTGAGCCATGGCCGCTGAGCCTGCGCGTCCGGAGCCGCTGCTCCGCAATGGGATAGGCCACAACAGTGAGAGGCCCGCATACCACACACACACACACACACACACACACACACACACACACACACACAAAATAATAATAATAATAATTATTTATCTTGATTATTTGTTGAAATAATATTTTTGATATATTGTATATATTGGATTAAATAAAACATAAAATTAATTATGACTATTACAATTTATTTCTTTTAATATGACTATCAGAAAATTTTAAATTACATATTGGCCTCTCGGTGCAAATTCTCAATCTTGTTTTCTGTATACTGTAATATGTTAGTCTCTATAGATAGAGTGTTAAAAAAATTCATTTGTAGAAATCCCAAGACAGGAAGTCTTTAGAAGATCATATGGGTAATATACTGCTATATAGGTAACATTAAAAATGGAAATTTAAAGCCTAAAATGTAGACTAATGTTTGTTTTTTCAAAAGTCAGAACATGGAAGACGTTTTGTACAGAAATAAGAAAGTATTCACTCAAAAAAAAAAAAAAGGAAAAGAAAGAATGATACATATTAATAGAACACATATAAAGTCATCATTATATGAGAAAACACCGAGTGCCAAAGATGAGCCAATTACTTAATGGACTTGTCATGGTACCAAAAAAATGAAAATTGTAACAACATACACTAAGGCAGTACCTAATAGTGATTAGGGGTATGCTTTTCACCTTTACCCTTCATTAATCCTAGATTTGCACAGAAGCCTTGTATCCTGGGTGAGTCACTTAGTGTCTTTTTCTTGGTTCTACTCAAAGTAGAGTCTGAGAAAAAGGCTTACATGCCAATACTTTGCCTAGTTACCTGATCTGAGGGAAAAGACATGCAGGACAACAGGAGTTAAAGGGAATGAAAAAAAAGCAAGTTCAAAAAATGTCTTATCAAATTGAACACTGAATTTAGGACCTTTATGAGGAATCTTATGAAATATGTCTCAGGACTGTCTGCAATGGGAAAAAAGGAGGCCAGGGGTACACTTGCCATTGTCTCCTGATCCTTGGGTCAGGCATTAATACCACCAGACTTCACTGGTCCATATCCTGGTTATGTGGGTCTGTTTATGAAGTAAGAAGTAGACTTGGAATTGGTTTCTGAGGCAGTGGCTAGAAGAGGAGATGATGCAAAAGGATTTGGGGATGGTGCAGGAGAGGTGTGAAAACAATACCTACAAGTTCTAGTTTTCTCACTCTGAAAGGAGGATGAGTGTAGTACCTTCCACATACCATTGTTATGAAATCACGACAGTGATTATAAAGTATTTAGCACACTGCCTGGTACAATGTCCTTGTGCAATACATCTTAGCTCATTTTTTACTCAGGATCAGCTACATTATGCTGTGTAACAAATAATCCCAAATTTTAATGGCTTAAAAAAGAAATTATATATATTTTGTCCATTGTGGGTTGGCAGAAGTGATCTGAACACTGTAGTCACCCAGGAATTAAGGCTGATGGAAGCTGATGAAGGAGTCACCATTGTGATGACAAGGTTGATAAAGGAAAGGAAAGATGAAGAAATAAAAAACAAATTTCAGAACAGAAAGTAAACTTTGATAGTTTTACAAATGCAAGTAGCAGCTCATAGAATGTAATGATAGCTGCTTTCCCATTATCTTTTCTATGTTTGTGTCCAAAGGACCCTGAATTTCAGTCTTGTCAAGGACATTAAAGACTGTGTATTCATGTCATATTGAATACAATTGTATTAAAACCAAGATCTACCACGTGGAAAAATAGAGATAAATTATTCCACAGACAGAGATTTGTGATGGTTTATGAACACTATAGAGGTCAAACTGATGAAAGGTCAGAAAAAAAGGGAAGGGGTTATATGGGAAAGAACAGAAGTACAGAGTTAGAAGGAGGACACAGCTGGGTCCTTTCTCTGTTATTCAAAAAAGATACCAGCAATCCCCTCGGCTTCTGCTAGCATCTAGTTTTCCAGAGCCCCCTCCTGCTGTGCTAATGGGGTGAAAAGTGACCTATCTGCTCATTTTTTGGCTCCTTACTTAGTCATGGTGTGACATGCTAAAAAGCTGACTGTTTGTGCTGTGTTAGAGATGAGATCATACAATACCTAACAGATGCTCTTACAGTCTTTGAAATAGCAAATCTGAAGTTTCAAAACTGCATGTGTTTTTCATCTAAAATGCTGAAGGAGTAACACTGCTCCTGTTAATTCCACATACTTTTACATATGGCTTCTTCATTACAATGTGTCATAAGCTAGCTGCCTACAAATTACTCCATTTGCCATTCCAATCAATAATTATGAGCTATGAAGAACACTCGAGGGCCCAATTTCATTTGATGATATATCTTGCACTCTGATCCTTCTGTAAGAAAATATATTCCTTTTGATGACATTTGTGTCACCTTTTAAGTTTAGGCTTGCAAACTCAGGCCTCAAGAGGCCTTTTCTTTCTTTTTATCACCCGATAAAGGGTATCTCTGTGGTTATGGCTTTGAGGTCAGTACAGACAGAATATATGTGTGTCTCTGAGTCTGTATTTGCATGTGGGGGCAGGGGAGGAAGGAGAGGAGTTTATTTGGAAGTGAAAACGGCATACTTTTTGATGAATTATACTTTATAAATAATACAGTGCAATAGTTAACATAAAACAAATGTAAAGTATGCCTAATCATGCAGTAATAGGGCAACATGAAGACGCCTTAAGAAGCTTTCTGTCCTTGGTCAATAGTGGAAGAGGTAACAGCTTTCTGCATCACAATGGCAATCTCTTAACTAAACTGCTGGGAAATGTGGTGTAAAGGCTGGATCATTCAGTCTTCTAAAAAAAGAAAAGATTATTTTTTATTGTAAATGGAGTAGTAACAATGGGAACACCACTAAGATCCCTTCAGATAAGAGAACTTCATAAACAGGACTGAACAGAGTAGAGGCTGAAAAAATAATATGCCACTTACTAATGAGAGATCAGAGTAGCATTCTAGCTTTGAAATAGAAGAAAATTCCTAAAGAGCTAGCATATATTTAAATTCAGAGAACAAGAGACCTAGTCTCTGAGTGTAGAAGGATGTAAACCTTCAGATTTATTGAATACAAATGTTTTTCCCTTCCTTCCTGATGTTTTTGTTTGTTTTTCACTGTGTTACAAGATTCAGTGTGGAAACTCTTTTTGTCATCTAGGGAAGGGATATAAAATTTCTAAAGGAATAAGATTATTTGGTTGTTTAGAGCCTGGATCTAATGAGCTATCAAGTATTTTGTGAAGGAAAAGAGTGAAGAACTTTTTAGAGAGGAGGTAAAAGGAAAGGAATATATGGGCTTAGAAAGCTTAAGCGCTCACAAAGGAGATCATCCCCTTTGACCAGAAAGATACAGCAGAAATGTGATGAAAGAAAAAAGAAGACAAGCTGAGAGTAGAGGGGAGGGGAGGAGAGGAAATACATAGATTATCTGCAACTTTAATGCAACCTTCCTAAACACCATACATCTTTATAAAAGAAAAGAGAAAGAAGGTAATTATTGGAAAACCATTGTTCTTACTACTTCAGGGTCTTCAAAATGAAATTGAATCTTAACACAAAAACTTGTCAAACTGTGGGTCCATAAGATGGACTAATTGTTTCAGGGTTTGGGGTCCTAAGAAATGCCCTCCTTCCCAAATCTTTGATCAGCCACTGGTCTCAAGTGATTTAACTCCTTTAAACAACTTTTTTCATTATAACAGAATCTTCTCTTTGATGCATCTGGCTTCCATGGAGAAGATATGATGAAGGGAAATGTACTTGAGAATGTTCTGAGCTAGGCATCAACCAGTATGTGAGGATCAAAAGGAGAGAAGAGAGGAAATGGGAAGTTCTCCAAACCAACACTCACTGAAGAAAAAGATGCTTATAGTGTCTCGATTCACACAATCCAAGTTTGGCATCAAAGTAGCAATGGATGGACCTGATGAGGGTCACTGTTGATGTGTTTTGGAACATGGAGGGGGCTGAGTCCATGTCTAGAGGCTAGCTGACCTCTTGAGTACCACTCACTGTGTAGACCACAGCAGAGTAGATTTCCTTGATCAGCAGCAAGATTCAGTTCACTGTCTTGCAAAAGGAATGCCTGAGTGCCTGGTTCCTGTCTAACAACGCATTTTAGATATACTCCTTCACAACAATTTCTAAGAAAGCCCAAGAAAAAGATTTTTTAAAATTCCTATACCTTTATTTTAGGAATGAGGGGAAAACTAATACATCTTGAGGTCCCCTGAGCTTGTAATGGGAAAAATGAAACTTTACCTACAAACATATGAAAAACCAGTGTTGATTTGAAAATAACAATTTACTTACTAACCACATGTAACTGTTAGGGCACCTGAGATGAGCGGGATGTCAAATGGAGGACAGGAGGACAGGCGTTAGCTGGGGCATAAAACATGCAAAGATGACATTGTTTTGGGGAAGGATCTGCTTGCTACCAGTAGGAAAGAATTGGTAGGTAGCTAAGCAACTCTAGCCAAGAACACCAAGGTAGTCTGACAAAGGAAAGTATAAATGGGTCATATTTTATTTCATGGATTTTGGGGATTTTTAAGGCAGTGAATGCATGTGAACATTTTCATAATCTTTTGAATTAAAGTTTAGGGTATTATATTTTTTTCAAGTCTGAAATTGTGCAAACTATAAAAAGAATTGTCATACCAACATAAGGACAGGGTTGAAAAAGCAAATACAATTTTAAAGCAAACAATGCTCACAGAGTCCAAGATGGTCTTTTCAAAAAATGCATAACAACTAGTATAAATACCTAAGTATATATCACCAAGGTTCTTGATTCTGAGACATGCCCTCCTTCCCATTTCTTTGATCACTCATTTGTCTCAGGAACTTTAATCCACCCACCATATTTGACAATATGATAAACTTTTTTTTCCATTATAAATGGATGTTATGGGGTTTAGGACATGCTACCACAAAATATGGCATCTTGGTGTATTGAATATCTTAAGCTGAAGGAGTTTGAGAAAATGTTAGAAGCAGAAGGTCACAGTGACCTCTCCCTACTCCACCCTTCTTCCCTGAAACAGGCCATAAATCTCTCAATAAAAGTGCCCTCCCTATACCCAGAGGAAAGGAGTATCCTTATCTCTGAAGACAAAGGATGCTGAGAAGAACCCTAAGAAACAGGGCTTGCTAAGTTTCTCTAGTTTACTATGATTACCTCATACTCCTTAACCTACCATGTTCCTCCACAACTAGCATAAAAGACTCAGGTCTAGCTGTTTCTTTGGGTCTTCATTCCCCATGAGGGAAAAAGAGCCCATGAGGGCTCTTTTGTCACATAAAATTTATATTAAATAAATCTGTATTCTTCTTTCCTGTTAATCTGTCTTTGTCAGTTTAATTTTCAGATCCAGCCAGGAACTTTAAGAGGGTGGAGGGAAGCTGTTTCCTCCCCTACAAATTTTATGTTCTATGGAGAGAACACGATGAAGGGAAATATACAGGAAAATTTTGTGGTTTAACCATCAACCAATCTGTGCAGATCAAAAGGATTAGACAAAGTAAAGGCCAAGGTTTCTTACAGATCTAATATTCTGGTTCATTTTCTTAACTTTGTATTTTAACAAATTATTAAACACATCTTCTCTTTAAAATGGGAATTTTCATCCTTTGGGGCAAGATTTTTACCTAAAAGAGATGATCTTCAGTTCATAATATCACAATAGCATTACTCCTTTGTTCTCAATTTGTCTCTAGTTTTGTCCTACTTTACAAAAGACAATGGTACAATGTACTAATTGAACCATACATGGAAGGAATTTAGGAAGATTCATAAAGCCTAAAATTGATGAATAGCATTTAACAGGTTAGGGAAGGGGACTGGCTAACTAACAAAACGTTTGTCTCAAGTCATCCAACCAGACCTGATATTCAGGAAAATTTTCATCCATTGACACCTAAGTTGAACTCACAAAGTGTGTTTCCTCAAAACATAAATTTGTTTATGTAAATGAATATTCTATATGCAAAATGCAAGCAGAAAATTCCATTTGGGCATGAAATTACCTTTTCTATGTGCATGGGAACATTTTGTGAACACAGACATGGGAACTGAAGTTTGAGCATCCGAAAGTAGTAAAAAGTTCACCAACTAGCTGGCTGATAGAAAAAATGTGCTACAATTTTCTATTTATATTCTAAGATAGTTTCAGATTGGTCTTGATTTTAGTTTTAAATTATAAAATCAAGGCCTATATCCCTCATGAATTCCCTTCATTCCCCACCTAAATAGACTCATGTGTGTACCAGGCCTGATGCTAGGGCAGAACAGCATTTCCAATCTAGTTTCTTTTTCTTTCTTGTATGTAATGACAGATAATATCCTTACTCCTTCCTTTGGTTCATCTGTAAATCATACAGGGTACCATATTTTGGGACTTTAAACCCTAATGGAACTTATTATTAGATTTTTCCTTCTTTTGAGTCATACTCAGTTTGATTTTGGCAACTGAAATAATCTTTTCCAGTGATTTTTATTATCGCTTTTGTTAGCTGCTACACCATCAATTACTTCTGGTGTATCAATCTATTGCTGGTACATCATGACCTTCCTTATTCAGAGCATTTCTTCTTAAAATAATGTCTTTTATTCTAATAAGTATATTGTGCTTTGCAAATGTCTCAAATGTTGGAAACAATGTTTCACTGAAAGGGAACAAGGTCTGTTTTCCATTGCATCTTATTATACCTATAAGTTCATTGTCTACACATTGCCTAATATGTATTAGATGTTAATAAATATCTAGTATTTTAAGGGTTACACTGCCTTTGTGAACACCACATTAAAAATATACCACAAAATTTGGACAAAAAAGCCATAGGTCTTACTATTGTTGAAGCCGTGTTCCATTTCTAAGCTAAATCATTATTTATACATTTTACTCTGTCTTAAATAAAGCTAAAACTAAAACACTTACATAAAAGTTATCCTACAATCTGCCATCAAAGAAAGAATCAAAAGTAGAAGGGAGTAAGTATAAAAAATATCAGAGATGGAAATGGAAAAAAACAGGTTTTACTTTATTTTTAATTTCCACTACCAAGAATTTCCAGACTACATAGCTACTTATGAGGACAGGGAATAAATTTGCATATAAAATATGTGGGTATAATACCTTAAACAAGCAAGTTTATAATTTTAAAAAACACTTAAGATGCTTCCTGCATCACAATTACACTGAAGAGATTGATGGTTGCCAGAGGCAGGGGGTTGGGGGGGGTGGGCAAATCTGAGCAAAGGGGGTCAAAAGGTACAAACTACCAGTTATAAAATGAATAAGTCATGGAGATATAATGTACAGCATGATGACAATAGTTAATAATACTGTATTGCCTATTTGAAAATTTCTAAGAAAGTAGATCTTAAAAGTTCTTATCACAAGAAAAAAAATTTGTTAACTATTTATGGTGATGGATGTTAACTCTACTCATTGTGGTGATCATTTCATAATATAAACAAACATCAAATTGTTAACTTGTACACCTAAAACTAATATAAAGTTACTTGTCAATTATACCTCAATTAAAAAAAAAAAAAGTTTCCCAGGATTGGTTCAAGATAGCGGAGTAGAAAGATGTGCGCTCACTCCCTCTTGAGAGAGCACCAGAATCACAACTAACTGCTGAATAATCATCGACAGGAAAACACTGGACTCACCAGAAAAGATACCCCACATCTGAAGCCGAAGGAGAAGCCACAGTGAGATGGTAAGAGGGGCACAATCACAATAAAATCAAATCTCACAACCACTGGGTGGGTGATTCACAAACTAGAGAACAATTATACAACAGAAGTCCACCCACTGGAGTAAAGGTTCTGAGCCTCACGTCAGGCTTCCAAACTGGGGGTCCAGCAACGGGAGCAGGAATTCCCAGAAAATCAGACTTTGAAAGATAGTGGGATTTGATTGCAGGATTTTGACAGGACTGGGGGAAACAGAGACTCGACTCTTGGAGGACACACACAAAACAGTGTGTGCATGAGGACCCAGGGGGAAAGAGCAGTGACCCCCATAGGAGACTGAAACAGACCTACCTGCTAGTGTTCAAGGGTCTCCTGCAAAGGCAGGAGGTGGCTATGGATCACCATGGGGACAAGGACACTGGCAGTAGAAGTTCTGGGAAGTACTCTTTAGCATGAGGCCTCCCAGAGTCTGCCATTAGTCTCACCAAAGAGCCTGTAGGCTCTAGTGCTGGGTCGCCTCAGGCCAAATAACCAACAGGGAGGGAACTCAGCCCCACCCATCAGTAGACAAGCGGATTAAAGTTTTACAGAGCTCTGCCCAACAGAGCAACACCCAGCTCCACCCATCACCAGTCCCTCCTAACAGGAAGCTTGAACAAGCCTCTTAGATAGCCTCATCCACCAGAGGGCAGAGAGCAGAAGCAAGAAGAACTACAATCCTGCAGCCTGTAGAACAAAAACCACATTCACAGAAAGATAGACAAGATGAAAAGGCAGAGGGCTATGTACCAGATGAAGGAACAAGATAAAACCCCAGAAAAACAACTAAATGAAGTGGAGATAGGCAACCTTCCAGAAAAAGAAGTCAGAATAATGATAGTGAAGATGATCCAGGACCTTGGACAAAGAATGGAAGCAAAGATCAAGAAGATGCAAGAAATGTTTAACAAATACCTAGAAGAATTAGAGAACAAACAAACACAAATGAACAATACAATAACTGAAATAAAAATACACTAGAAGAAATCAAGAGCAGAATAACTGAGGCAGAAAACAGATAATTGACCTGGAAGACAGAATGGTGGAATTCATTGTGCGGAACAGAATAAAGAAAAAAAGAAAAAAAGAAAAAAAGAAAAGAAATGAAGACAGCCTAAGAGACATCTGGGACACTAAATCCACCAACATTAGCATTATAGGAGTCCCAGAAGGAGAAGAGAGAGAGAAAAGACCCAAGAAAATGTTTGAAGACATTATAGTCGAAAACCTCCCTAACATGGGAAAGGAAATAGCCACCCAAGTCCAGGAAGTACAGAGAGTCCCATATAGGATAAACCCAAGGAAAAACAAGCTGAGACACGTAGTAATCAAATTGACAAAAATTAAAGACAAAAAAAAAATTATTAAAAGCAACAAGGGAAAAACGCAAAAACATACAACTCCCATAAGGTTAACTGCTGATTTCTCAGCAGAAACTCTACAAGCCAGAAGGGAGTGGCAGGCATGATATATTTAAAGTGATGAAAAGGAAGAACTTACAACCAAGATTACTCTACCCAGCAAGGATCTCATTTAAATTCAACAGAGAAATCAAAAGCTTTACAGAAAAGCAAAAGCTAAGAGAATTCAGCACCACAAAACCAGCTATACAACAAATGCTAAAGGAAATTCTCTAAGTGGGAAACACAAGAGAATAAAGGGACCTACAAAAATAAACCCAAAACAATTAAGCAAATGGTAATAGGAACATACATATTGATAATTACCTTAAATGTGAATGGAGTAAATGCTCCAACAAAAAGACACAGGCTCACTGAATGGTTACAAAAACAAGACCCACATATATGCTGTCTACAGGAGACCAATTTCAGACCTAAGGGCACATATAGACTGAAAGCGAGGGGATGGAAAAAGATTTTCCATGCAAATGGAAATCCAAAGAAGGCTGGAGTAGTGATACTCATATCACATAAAATAGACTTTAAATAAAGAATTTTACAAGAGGCAAGGAAGGACACTACCTAATGATCAAGGGATCAAGGCAAGAAGAAGATATAATAATTATAAATATATATGCACCTTACATAGGAGCATTTCAATACATAAGGCAACTGCTAACAGCTATAAAAGAGGAAATCAACAATAACACAATAATAGTGGGGAAATTTTAACACCTCACATACACCAATGGTTAGATCATCCAAACAGAAAATAAATAAGGAAACACAAGCTTTAAATGACACAATAGACCAGATAGATTTAATTGATATTTATAGGACATTCCACCCCAAAACAGCAGATTACACTTTCTTCTCAAGTGCACATGGAACATTCTGCAGGATAGATCACATCTTGGGTAACAAATCAAGCCTCAGAAAATTTAAGAAAATTTAAATCATATCAAGCATCTTTTCTGACCACAATGCTCTGAGATTAGAAATAAATTACAGGGAAAAAAACATAAAAAACACAAACACATGGATGCTAAACAATACATTACTCAATAACCAAGAGATCACTGAAAAAATCAAAGAGGAAATAAAAAAATATCCAGAGACAAATGACAATGAAAACATGATGATCCAAAACTTATGGGATGCAACAACAGCAGTTCTAAGGGGGAAGTTTATAACAATACAATCCTACCTCAAAAAACAAGAAAAATCTCAAATAAACAATCTAACCTTACAACTAAAGGAACTACAGAAATAAGAACAAACAAAACCCAAAGTTAGTAGAAGGAAAGAAATCATAAAGGTCAGAGCAGAAATAAATGAAATAGAAACAAAGAAAACAATAGCAAAGATCAAAAAACCTAAAAGCTGTTTCTTTGAGAAGATAAACAAAATTGATAAAACTTTAGCCACACTCATCAAGAAAAAGGGAGAGGACTCCAATCAATAAAATTAGAAATGAAAAAGGAAAAGTTACAACAAGCACCACAGAAATACAAAGCATCAAAAGAGACGACTACAAGCAACCTTATGCCAATAAAATGGACAACCTGGAAGAAATGGATAAATTCTTAGAAAGGTTTAACCTTCCAAGACTGAGCCAGGAAGAAATAGAAAATATGAACAGACAAATTACAAGTAATGAAATTGAAACTGTGATTAAAAATCTTCCAACAAACAAAAGTCCAGGACCAGATGGATTCATAGGTGAATTCTTTCAAACAATTAGAGAAGAGCTAACACCCATCCTTCTCAAACTCTTCCAAAAGTTGCAGAGAAAGGAAGACTCCCAAACTCATTCTGCAAGTCCACCATCACCCTGATACCAAAACCAGACAAAGATACTACAAAAAAAGAAAATTACAGACCAATATCACTGATGAATATTTATGCAAAAGTCCTCAACAAAATAATAGGAAACAGAACCCAACAACACTTTAAAAGGATTATACACCATGATCAAGTGGGATTTATCCCAGGGATGCAAAGATTCTTCAATATATGCAAATAAATCAATGTGATACACCATATTAACAAATTGAAGAATAAAAACCATATGATCATCTCAAGAGATGCAGAAAAAGCTTTTGACAAAATTCAACACTGACTTATGATAAAAACTCTCCAGAAAGTGGGCATAGAGGGAACCTACCTCAACCTAATAAAGCCCATATATGACAAACACAGAGCAAACATCATTTGCAATGGTGAAAAACTGAAAGCATTTCCTCTAAAATCAGGAACAAGACAAGTATGTCCACTGTCACCACTATTATTCAACATAGTTTTGGAAGTCCTAGCCATGGCAATCTGAGAAGAAAAAGAAATAAAAGGAATGTAAATTGGGAAAGAAGAAGCAAAACTGTCACTGTTTGCAGATGACATGATACTATAGATAGAGAATCCTAAAGATGCCACCAGAAAACTACTAGAGCTAATCAATGAATTTGGTAAAGTTGCAGGATACAAAATTAATGCACAGAAATCTCTTGCATTCCTATACACTAACAATGAAAGATCAGAAAGAGAAATTAAGGGAACAATCCTATTCACCTTTGCAAAAGCAAAAAGAATAAAATGCCTAGGAATAAACCTACCTATTGTGGTAAAATACCTGTACCCAGAAAACTATAAGACACTGGTGAAAAAATTCAAAGATGACATAAACAGATGGAGAAATGTACCATGTTCTTGGATTGCAAGAATCAATATTGTGAAAAT
>NC_041214.2:108620077-108657483 GCF_002837175.3 Physeter macrocephalus | reverse complement strand
CTACAAAGCTACAGTAATCAAGACAATATGGTACTGGCACAAAAAACAGAAATATAGATCAAAGGAACAGGATAGAAAGCCCAGAGATAAACCCACGCACCTTTGGTCAACTAGTCTATGACAAAGGAGGCAAGGATATACAATGGAGAAAAGACAGTCTCTTCAATAAGTGGTGCTGGGGAAACTGGACAGCTACATGTAAAAGAATGAAATCAGAACACTCCCTAACACCATACACAAAAATAAACTTAAAATGTGTTAAAGACCTAAATGTAAGACTGTACACCAAAAAACTCTTAGAGGAATATATAGGAAGAACACTCTTTTTTACATTAATCACAGCAAGATCTTTTTTGACCCACCTCCTAAAGTAATGGAAATAAAAACAAAAATAAACAAATGGGACCTAATGAAATTTAAAAGCTTTTGAAAAGCAAAGGAATCTATAAATAAGACAAATAGACAACCTTCAGAATGTGAGAAAATATTTGCAAACAAATCAATGGACAAAGGATTAATCTCCAAAATATATAAACAGCTCATGCATCTCGATATTAAAAAAAAAAACAACCCAATCAAAATATGGGCAGAACACCTAAACAGACATTTCTCCAAAGAAGGCATACAGATGGACAAGAAGCACATGAAAAGTTGCTCAATATCATTAATTATTAGAGAAATGAAAATCAAAACTACAATGAGGTATCACCTCACACTAGTCAGAATGGGCATCATTCAAAAATCTACAAATAAATGCTGGAGAGGGTGTGGAGAAAAGGGAACCCTCTTGCACTGTTTGTGGGAATATAAATTGGTACAGCCACTATGGAGAACAGTATGGAGGTTCCTTAAAAAACTAAAAATAGAATTACCATATGACCCATCTATTCCACTACTGGGCATATACCCAGAGAAAACCATAATTCAAAAAGACACATGCACCCCAATGTTCATTGCAGCACTATTTACAATAGCTAGGTCATGGAAGCAACCTAAATGCCCATTGACAGATGAATGAATAAAGAAGATTTGGTATATATATAATGGAACACTATTCAGTCAAAAAAAGGAACGAAATTGGATCATTTGTAGAGAAGTGGATGGACCTAAAGACTGTGATACAGAGTGAATTAAGTCAGGAAGAGAAAAACAAATATCATATATTAATGCATATATGTGGACTCTAGAAAAACGGTGTAGATGAACCGGTTTGCAAGGCAGAAATAGAGACAGAGATGTAGAGAACAAACATATGAACACCAAGGGGTGAAAGCAGGGGTGGGGGTGGGTGGTGGTGGGATGAATTGGGAGACTGGGTTTGACTTATATACATTAATATGTATAAAATAGATAACTAATAAGAACCTGCTGTATAAAAAATAAACAAAATTAAATTAAAAAGTATGTTTCCTATAAACACTTTGTCACATCAAAGGCATATTTTACTTGAAGCATATTTCTGGGAGAATCATGAAGAAATATCATTCTTTTTCAATTTGAAATAATTATGACTAATCTTTTAATAAATACATACTTTATAATATACCATCCTTGAATTAACATATAATTATTATTCTTATGATTAAATTAATAGTATAAATGATTCAGTAATAATAATACTGGTCTTTTTATATAGTAATAAATGACTGATGATCAAATGCAAAACAGACTAGTAATTGACCCCAGCAAATTACCCATTATATATACATTTCAAGACATCACAGTTTACTTGCTTTAACTCAAAGGAATATATTTTGACAAGCTTTTAGTTGTGTTCTTCTAATTAGAGCGTCCCTAGCTCAAGAAAATTTAACCCTCCCGTTCTGGTTGCTGGTAGATATATCCTGGGATTTGCCACTGGCAGATGACACTGCAAACCTTCTTCATTAGCATTCAGCCTGGTGGAGGAAATTCAAAAGGCCTGTGCACAAAGTGGAAGGACTCCTAGTTCTGCATATTGATGGCCGAGGAGGAGGCTGTGAGCCCCAGACAGCCTGGGAGCAGATCGGAAAAGCACGACATTCTGAGGCTCACCCTTTATCATTGACAACATATTTAATTTCCATTGGAAAAAATGACACAATTTTCCCTAACTTGTATTTGTCTAATGCTTCACAATTATTTTGCCCACTCAAAGGAAAAATTAAAATAAGGTTGACTTATGTCCAAAAACTTTGTGTTAGGAAAAAGGTAGCAGAAAGCTCTGAGGGATTCGTTGGAGGTTTGGTAATGAAACATGACAAACATTTAGTTGTATGTGTATTAAAATGCAAAAAACTTTCCTGCTTTTTCCTTTCCTTTAAGGTTTCCATATGAATTTCTCTGTACACGTAGATTGGTCCACAAATTGATGAAATCTTAGCGCTTTTCCTCCCTTGTTGACTCACTAAGTGTTCCATTTCATAAAAGGCAAAATCAGCTCCAAGTACTTAGATGAAACTGCTGGTAGAAACTTAAAATCCTCATTAGACAGAAAAATGGAAAACATTAAGAGGAAAAGTTAGTGGTTTTTTTTAACAATAGGAAACAATTTTTGTGTAGATAGTATTTTCAAAAGGCCTTACAAAACAAGCAGAGGTACATCGTATAAGAGTATTTCCTCAGTGTTAACCCAGATGAAGGTGGTGACATTTTCCTTGCTCTGCTCAAGTTGGAGGAAACCCCAAAATAGATCAGCACTAAGCACAGAGGACTCTGCCAAATTTCAAATCTGCAGGCCCAGCAACAGTCAAAACGGTATTTAAATATTTTACACTCAAGTAGCATGGTTGCCACTGTTTTCATGACCATTTTTAAAGTTTAATACAGGATTATCTTGGATGAGGTCCTGCTCTAACACAGTTGAACATCTCTGCTTCTTAAGAGAAGTCATGCTTAGAGAAGTGTTACTTTATACTCTGGAATTAGGCTTGAGAAGGAATGGGGTTTATGCTTGACTAATACAATTGACTACATCCTCTGGCATCTACGTCCACTAGAGAGTAAGAAAGGGAGAGAGTAAATCAAATTTTTGCTCTACTTTTTATTCAACTCTTAGTTATCCCCAGGTGAGTAATCCAGAACCCCCCTTTTCTCACCTTTAATCCATCTCACTGCTCATTAGAATGATGATAGTTGGAAGACAAACATCATTTTCATCAGCAAATGTTTTCTGAGTGCTCTGGGAGTAAATGCCATTGTACTAAGAGTTGTTTTAGGGATTCTATGTTCTGTGAAAATTAGATTGCTTCTGCTGGAAAAAGAGCAGAGTGGTGGAGAATAAAATGAAGGTGGTAGTAACAGGAGACAATCTCGATCACTATTGTTAACTGAGCTTTAGATCCTTTTCCTAAAGCTTTTCCTTTTCTTTCTCCTCCTCTCTCCTTCTCTACCTTTCCTTTCCTCCACCTCCTCCTCTTGCTTCTTCTCTTCCTTCCATCATAAACTAACAGTTAGGAAAAGAATTAATTTCCTATGCATTAGAAGACTCTAACTCAGTTGAGTACCATAGGATCCATTCAGGTGAAATTTTCTCTAACTGGTTATATTTTAAATTTTGGCTAAAGGACTAAAAAAATTTTAAAAATCACAGATCTAAACTTTCTGAAATACATGGGCTGTTTAAATTTTATAATTCCATTACATGTTTCCCCTTTTCTTCTTTGAACAACACTGGCTCTTCCAATGCAGAGTTATTCTCATTAGCTTCCTCCTATGTTCCTATTAGCTAAGTATGTCACACTTATGCCTGCCCATAGTATTGTTTCTAGGTGTTTCTCATAATTTCTTCATTATACAACTCCCTTTAGAAGTCATACCAATTTTTCTAATATTCTCTTCTACCTTTCTCTACCATCTACCAATCTTTAAGCTAATTTCTACCCAATTCAATCATTTAACACCTGTTTTCTACATTTTCCTTTCTCTTTCTCCATAATATCAATTTCAGGTACTTCAGTATGCCTGTAAACTTTACAGTTTCTTAACATGTTTTGCTCCAATTCCAGTTCCACTCTTTTCCTTTTGAGTCATCTTATGTCTTTTACCTTGTGTATTGTTCTAGGATTTTTTTCAGTCACAATTGATATAAATTCAACTCAAATTTTATTAAAAGAAAATATTGGTTCATGGAATAGTGCAGTTGTCATGGCTGGATCCTTGGTCAGCCAAGGACCTCAGGAATCTATTTTTTGTTTTGTTTTTCCCAATTTCTTGATAATGCTTTGTACTATTTTTAGGCATGAGTTCTCCATATAATAATAAAAGATGTTCTCTTTTTATCCAGCCTTATGGGTCCTTTGTAGCAGTTACCCAAACATAGATCTATCAAACATCAATCATCTATCAAGCATTAATCATCTATCTTCCAGTGTGTATATCAATCAATGAAAAAAATCTATTGTTCCTGTTTGAATCACCAAACAAGAGAATTTATAGTTAGATGGCCTGAAATGATTCCTTTGAAAAGGAGGGTGAAGTATGTTGCTGAGTATATAAGTTTTACACTGCTACTGTGACAAATACCACACACTTAGCAGTTTAAAATAACACAAAATTATTCTCCTATAGTTCTGGAGGTCAGAAGCCTGAAACGGTATTACTGGGCTAAAATCAATGTGTTGACAGGCCAGCATTTCTCTTAGAAGCTATAAGGGAGAATCTGTTCCTTTCCCTTTTCCACTGTCTAGAGCCTGCTTGCTTTCTTTGGCTCCTGGCCCCTTTTTCTATCTTACAAGCCAACAGCATAGCATCTTCAAATCTGTTCCCTTTCTGTCCTTTGTTTCCATCATCTCCTTCTGCAGCTGACTCTCCTGCCTTGCTGTTATAAGGAGCTTTGTAAATACAATGGACCCACTCCTATAATCCAAGATAAGCTCCCCATCTCAAGGTCCTTAATGTAATCACACATGCAATGAATGTCTTTTTTATTATGTAAAGCAACAGATTCTTAGGTTTCAGGGATAAGAATATGGGCATTTTTAGGGGCTGTTTTTCTTCCTACCACCATAGGCAAGCCTGGAAACACCTTTCCCCTTATGGTAGTAGAACAGTGCTCTTTGAATGATAGCCCTATGAATGGGGATATGCTTGTGTGGTTCCCAAATTCATGTGTTGAAACTCTAACCCCCAATGAGAAGGTATTAGCATGTGTGCCTTTGAGAGGTAGTTAGGGTTAGATGAAGTCGTGATATTGGAACTCCTATGATTGGATGAGTGTCCTTACAAGAAGAGAGAGAAGAGCTCTCTCTGCTCTCTGCCTTGTGAACACACAGCAAGAAGACAGCCACCCGCAAACCAGGAAGTGAGTTCTCACCAGAACCTGACCATGCTGGTACCTTGAGCCTGGACTTCCCAGCCTCCAGACCTGTGGGTAATAAACTTCTGTTGTTTAAGCCACTCAGTCTATGGTGTTTGTTACAGCAGCCTGAACCAACAGGATAGAACACTTTCCTAAAGAATAGATGGATTTTCAGAAGAAACTCAGATGGCCTAACACAGCTATTTTCTAATATTATTACCAGTCTTTAGTTGACTGACATGATCTGTCATTCTCAGTAGATAATCTGCAAGGTCTCAATATTATCCATAAACTCTCACTCTCAACAGATGGCTTTGCTTTATAATCTTGAAAGTAGATGCTACCAGTGAGAGCTTTATGAACATTACCATTGCATTATTTTTTCACCCTTTTTTTTCATCACCATCTATATCCATTTCTATTGTATCAACTGATACTAATCAATGATTACTACATGACTAATAATGGATTCCCAAATCTTTATCTCTTTCCCAGATCCCTAAACTAAGCTTCATTTACAATCCCTGCTAGGCATTTTTGCCTGTATTTCTCATTGGAATCCTTAAATCTGTATTTTCAAAGTAAAACCCATTGTCTTTCTTCTAAACTCTTTCTCTAATTAATTGTTCTTTCTGTTAATGACATCATCCTAACCAAAGTTGGAACCCTGGAGTCATCTTTGTTTTCTCTCTCTTTTTGTTTTTATTCATTTCTAACCAGTTGATAAAATTCAATACAATTTGTCTCTTAATTGCATAGAGCTGTGTTTTAATTCTCCTTATCTCTCATTGGAACCACTATAATAGACTTGCTGCTTTCCATGTTGTCTCCCTGTAACTTTGCCCAGTAAATATTTCTAAAATGAACTAATGATTATACTTTTTAGCATCTAGAAATTTTTCAGTGCTCCCCAATGTATTGAGAATTAAGTAATGATCTTTTACAGTTGCATAATAATGTTTTACAATTAACTAACACTTTGCATCCATTATCATATTTTTTGTCACAGAAATAGACTTATAAAATATTCTAGTTTTTATTATGAATGAGGAAACTGAGATGCACAGAGGTAGAATTTTTGAATAGGCTTATATGGTTAGTGACAGAGATTTACATCATATCCATTGTACTCAGATCCACTCTTCTTTGAGACAGAGGAACTTTTCTCATTTAGCCATTCAATGTCTTCCACTGGGAGGGCTTATTGTACCACTCTGACCTTATATATTATCACCACCACCCTTAATTAAGTTTACTATTTGTGCCTCTCAATTTTGAACCACTGTAATGTTGTTTCTTTGTGAAATCCACTCCATCTCTTCCTTTTGTTATCCTATACATTCCTCTAATTCTTTATGAAATCTACTGATATTGATTCAATGTGATCTCTCCCTCATGCTTTTATTCTTATTTTGTGTTTGTGTGATTTTTTTATTTTGCCCATAAGCTTTTGAAGTTATATATATTCCCAAGTGATTAGTACAAACAGGACCCTTCATCTGTGAACCACTCAAGAGACAAATGTTAATTTAACATATCTTATTCCTATCTATACCATGTTTAAAAGGTTATGAGACTTCCTAAGCTGGGTTTGACCCCAGCATTCTGTCTTTAGCAGAAGAAAGAACAAACATATATTAAAGAAAAAATTTATTCTGACACTTGTGAAAACAGTAAGAAAAACGTTATCAGGATTATTGCAGTAGGTGTCAAGATTATCCCAACCGAGGGGAGAGATACAGCAGGCAGCTGGAGACTTATAGTCAACCAGGAGAATGAGCAGCGCCAGTGGATGGAAAATTACTAAGAGGAGACATCAAGGGTAGGGAGATTCTTGCTACACTGACCTAGCAGGATTCTTACTGCAGGTAGGCCAAGGTTATCAGATATCAAGGGTGGAGGGATTCTCACTAAATTGACTTAGCACTTTTCCCGTTACAACTACACTAGACAGGCCCAGCAGGGTCCAAGGATGAAACCCAGTTGAAAAGAAGGCTTAGAGGAACTTGCCTAAAGTTTGGTCACAGAGAGAGTCTTTGTCACATGGTAGGTAGGATAGGAGAGAAATAGTGATTTTCTTCTCTTAAACAGCTGCAATTCCCTCAGTTTGCCATTATAGATAAATGGTTAATGATTTTTTCTGAACTTTCAATCCATCTGTAGCTTTATCTCACCCTACTCTTAGGAAGTGTTATCTGTTTTGTGAGGGGATGTCTAGTTGTAAGCTACACTAGGCGTGGGTAGGTACCCTATGCACAGTGTCTATACTTTTCTTGATATTAACTGTATACCTTCTCCCAGAGTTTACCTTTCACAACTGAAAAATCCTCATGCAACATCTCACCCTATTCTCTTTTTCTGCATTGTTTTTGCAACCTTTCTTAGACTTTTTCTATTTCAATTTTAGCTATCTCATGCTGTGACAATTAAAGCTGTAAACATTTCTTCCAGATGGCAAAGCATCAAAATAGTTTCAAAGACTTAGATAATATCTTTTATGTTCTTTTTAATATGACATATGCTAATGATTGATATTTTAGTTGTATTCTTGATCAAGTCAAATTTTAAGCTTTTATCTGTTAGACTGAGGTCTTAAATGATACCTTAGAGTTGATAATTATAATACAAATTATTTTCTCATGTTCACTACTTCCTCATACAAAAAAAAATGATCTGCCACTAATAAATGCACTCAAAATTTTGTGAAGACTATTATCTAGCCTACTGCAGTAAATTAATACTAATTTTATTTATATTTATTTTCAGGTCATATTTCTCAATACTTTAGTTATCTGAAAGATTTTTGCCTTCTTAAAATTTCAGGATGATATAATGAGGAATTACCTTTGCATTTCTCTGTTTAACATAGCTTATTTCAATTTATATTTTATAAATTCAAGTGTATCCAGAAGCACAGAGACCAATGTTCATAATATTTATGTACCATTAAGATTTTAAAAATCTTAAAATTTTGCCATATTCATTTTTTTTAAGGAGTAAAACAATATAGAATCAGTTTATATCTCTTTGTATCCTTCCTGAAACCTATTCCCCTCATTCCTGTCCCAGAAATAGTCACTTTGTTAAGTTTGTTTCCCATAGAGTATAGACATTCTTGGGAAGTTAAAAGCATGTAATTTCTCTTGGCCAGGTTATCATCTCTCTAGACCAAACTTCTACATTCTTATCTCTACCAAACTTCCCCATGGTCTTCCAGAAACCCAAATGAGCCTTTTGAAAACATGGGCACATAACAGTGCTTGATTTTCATGTGTCACATGATTTCACCTCTTGCTTCACATTATAATTAACCAACCATCTCCAGGGTATGCATATCTTCAGAAAAAGAAATGTCATTCTAGTTCAGCCTATGTGACAGCAAAAAACTTACCTCTAAATTATAATCAAGAGCAGGTCACATGCTGGGAGAATGACAGGAGAACAAAAGCTGAGTATATTAGATTGTCAGCAGATTTATCTTTTTCAAGCTAAATTAACTTCAGCAGTAATCATTTAAAATATCAAAAATATCTTTTTTGAATGTAATTTCAGCAATTGTTCTGACCCCCATGAAGAGTTACAAGTATAGTAATAATGATTCATATAAAAAAATTTTTAAATTAAAATGAAGATAATATGTTCTAATTTTTATTGATAGAAAAGGTAAAACCTCCAAGTAAAAATAATATTTTTGAATCTTTAGAAATATAAGAATTAAAGTTGCTCAATGTTTATTATCTTTTATTTCCTCTACATTCCTTCCAATGAATGACCGGTGGAAATGAGAAATGTCATGGGAAGGCAACTACCTCTATCTAGGCACGGATACCTACACTAGGACAGCTGATCTCATCAGCCTCTGTAACTATTCAGGGAACTGTTATAACATGGGAGGTAATGTAACAGAGGCCAGAAAAGAAAGTCTGTACATGCCAGGCACTTCATAGTGTAATGATTAGTAATGATTATTAACAAATAATAATCTTATTTTTATACCTTGAAAAATGTTCCCACCAAAGTCCATCCAGAGTTATCCTATTATTACATTAACAAAAACAAATGTGGACTTCCCAAGTGGTCCAGTGGTTGGGACGCTGCACTTCCACTGCAGGGGGTGTGGGTTCAATCCCTGGTCTGCGAACTAAGATCCTACATGCTGCCCGGCACAGCCAAAAACAAAACGAAACAAAAATAAATGTAATGTGTAAAATACAAAACGCAAATTTGACACTGAGGAATCTATATTTAATTTTGGTTTTTATAAGTTATTTAGTTTTATAAGCAAATCTTGTTTTTTTACAAAACCTTTGTTTTTATAAGAATGTATCCACTGCAAAGGGAAAATTACAATTTTTAAATTTTCAGGATTATTCCTATACTACGTTAATGAATCTACAAAGAAAAAAATTTTCCACTGTGCCTAAAAACTTGCTTGTCAATTTCTCTATTGGTTTCATCTGGGTGATATGTAAAGTATCACCAAGGTGAAGCCAACAGGTGATACCTAGGTGAGATTTTGGGGTGACAAAGCAGTACCTGATCTGGACATTTTTCAACGTACAAATCACTGAGCTAGCTACTAAGGACACAAGAATGAATAAGAGTTATGCTGCTCTATAGTTAGAAGAGAAGAAAGGTATTTTAAATGATTAATGACATTCTGATATGGCAAAGAGCTTTAACAGAGGAATACACTAAGTGCAATGAAAACAACGAATCCTAGTGATATCATGGAAGCTTCAGGTACATTTAAGTTTTATTTAATAGATGTGTGGACCTTGGGTATACAAAAGAAGGATTTTCAAATATGAGTTTAAAAAATTTAATAATCTCTATGTTAAACAATTTTACTCATTTTAAGAGAACTATGCCTTTGATTACATAGTCTTTCTGTAATCTTCTCAATAGCTCTATCAAAGAGTGACATATGTCAGATCATTTTGTTACAACCACCCACCTGAACTCTGAAACATGGATCTTTTATTATCTATCCAAGATTCCACAAAGCTGTACCTCTACTTTCTTTATTCTCAGTAATAACTTTCATTTTGTAAACTATCAGCATAAAGTGAACTAATTTCAATAACTGACAAGTTACTTTTGTACGTTTACTTTTCTAAATGGTGAAAAACATTCTTACTCTATTCACTGTTCATAAAGTTTTGAAAGTCCTTTATACATAAATCCCTTGACAACAATGGATATGAATATAATGTACTTCACAGGTAGTCAAAGGTAGGACTGAGGCTGAGTACTTTCATAAGTTGGTGTGAGAATAAGAAAGTAGAGTATTAAAGAGAAATTCTTTATTATCTTAAATATTTATATCTCTCCATCATTCCATAGGCCTATATTTTTATTCCCAAATTACTTTCCATTCATCATTTATGTAAGTTTTATAGTTCTAAGTTGAAATGCAATATTATGCATTTGCATTTAAGTAATATTGGACTATCACTTTATTTTTCATCTTTGATTTATTGTTTGCCAATTCAATAGGCAGTAAGAAACATAAATTAAAAGAACTAAATAGAGGAAAAAGGAAAACAACAAAAAAATTGAAATCAGAGAAACAAGAACATGGGACTATAATGGGGGCAAAGGAGAGGAGGGCAGAGGGAGGTTATTTATCAACAGCAAATAGAAAAAACTTACTTGTAAAAAATAAAGATTATAATTTGCAAAATTTTGGTTACTTAAAAATATATGTAAACTTTGAAGAATTATATTTCTGCAGATATATTCTGAGGAATAAGGTTGTATATCTGATATAATGGGACATATGTTTGAACATATATAAAAAGGATGTTCAAAGTAAAATGCTTTTATTACTGAAATAGTGTTACAATCTGAATATCCAATTATAGGGTATGGTTTTTAAAGTATGCTTCAATTTTATAGGTGGACAAAGGCAGTGTTTTGAAAAGAATTTTATCCTAATAACATGGAAGAATATTCACGACATATTTCTTAGGGAGAAAAGCAGATTACAAAACAGTATGGACAATAGGTCCCCCGTTTCATAAAAATAATTTATATAAATTTGTGTTGCATATCTGGAAGAACATAAAATTTTTAAAAATGTTATCCCTTGTTCATATATTTATATAAGGTTTTTCATTTTTCTTTTTGCTTATATGATTTTTCTATTTTACTTTTTACAGTGAACATGGGTTAATTACATTAAAATTTTTTTAAATCTGTTCTTGATAGTAAGCTGCTGGAAAGAAAATGTCAGTGTGGCACTGAGTCATCTAAGAGTTAAATTGAGTTATGGATATAAAAACATTAATGCATTAACTGAATGTACATCTATCAGATATGCACAATTAAGTCAATCTGAACAGTATAAATCAAGTGAGGAACAGTGTTGAAAAATCTCAATTTCTTCAAATGTAAAATAAATAAAATAATCTACTCTTTCCATCTGCGAATGCCAGGATCACACAAATATTGCCTCTATGAAACCTTTGGGCAGTGATTCCACTTAAACAGGGAGGTCCCAGAAAGGATAAGGCCTGAAGATCCACTAATAAGCAGGTTCTCTCTGTCACTATCATCCAACAGCAAATTTTTCAGACTCTGTACAACCATAATATCCATTGGTACACTGGGTATATTTTTAAAGGAATGCCACCTAGTAAGGTAAAAAATATATTGATTCCAGTAAGCTGTTTATTCAGAGACAGTATCCAACATGTTTTAAAACTTGTCTCACATCATGAAATGCACAGTACTGATTATGTAATCAAGAGGGGTCCAGGATAAGCCACTGTGAAATAAAAATTACTTTGAGCTGAAGGCATTTGAGAATAGATTTTTTTTTTCTTTGAACTCTCTTATCTTCCTAAAAGCAGAGCTTGCCAAAACAACTCAGTTGTCATAAATACCCTACCCTGGAGTTTCACAACCAGGGAAGATTGACTCTTACCACTGGATGGGAGAATTCAGAACCACACGTAAACAGACATTGCCACAAAGCTCAGATTACCCATCTATTATCTTAAGAGCCCATCTATTATCCTTCCTAAAAGTCATTTGTTTTCCCATAAGTTCCTTTGTTTCTTCACCTCTTCCCATGTTAAGACATCATTCACTTTCCCAGAAGTGCCCTTCTCCCCCTTTCCTTTCCCTATTAAAATGGTATATAAGCTTCAATTTCTTCTAATCACTTCCTAAAATCACATTTTTCTGTGAACTTCCATATGTATGTTAATAAAAATACATGATTAAATGTTGGCTTTTCTTTTATTAATCTGTCTTTTGTCAGTTTAATTTGCAGGACCACATACACTAAACCTAAGAGGGTACTGGAAAAGTTTTTCCTCCCTGACAGTGCCCTTGCTAACACAGACAGAGATGGTCACTTGGTGAGGTGCCAGCAGATTTTGTCAAACTTTTGGGGAGAAAAGATCAAAATGCACCGTATGCTCCCTTTTCTAGTGAATAAATTTTATAAGTAAGACAAATTGTTGTCCTTGAATTTTAGCTACAATCTGTCTTTTCCTAGGGTCTAATAAGTAACATTTTTTAAAGGAAAGGAGGGGAGTATAACCTGGTCTGTTCTAGTGAATTCTGCTAATGTAACTGAGTAGGATCCTATGGGGTCTTCCTGGGACAGAGCCCTCCCCCATATCCTCTGCTTTAGCTCCTCTTTGAAGTACCTAGATAATAGTATCTGATGCACATTTTCTGAGTTGTTTTACAGACGTTAAAACCCCCACCAAATGGAAGACATTAACTACTTGATGACCATGAGCACATAGCCCCCAGGCCTGCTGGAGCCTAAGGATTGATAATGAAAACTCCTGTAATACTGCTCTGTTACCTCACCATCAACCAATCAGAGAATTTTGCATGAGCTAATCATATGCCAGGTGAATCCCCTCCCTCACCTTGCCTTTAAAAATGTTTCCCTGAAACCCATCATGGAGTTCAGACTTTTTGAGCACTAGCTGTCCCAGACTCCTTGTCGGGTGCCTTACAATAAATGCTGCACTTTCCTTCACCACAGCCTGGTGTCAATAGATTGGCTTTACTGCATGCAGGTAAGCAGACCCAAGTTAGTTCAGTAACACCAAAATTTAAGTTTTAAATCAGATGACAAAAATCAATACCTCTTCCATGAACCTACAATAAGTATATGACATTATAACATTAATAAATAATAAGTAATCAAAATTCTGAAATACATAGAAAAATTACAAAGAAGACAATAACAATCTCCCATAATATTTACACCTGAAGATGATGACAGTGATGATGATGATGACTGATAATGACAACAACAATGGCAATTGTGATAATAATGATAGTAGCAATTAGCATATATTGTGCACTTACATCATATTGGCATTCTGCTTAGTGTTTTATGTACATAATCTTATAGATCATGTACAGCTATTGTTGTCCCTCTTTTATAAGTGAGAAAACTCAAGTTTAGAGTGTTGATTTTTGAATCAGAAGAGGGTAGAACACTGAAGTAGAGGACTAGAGATCTGGCCCAACTCTTTATTTTAACAGATAAAGGTACAGAATGCCAAATTTTGACTAAAGTTGGACCACTAGTTAGCTGCAGAGGTAAGATTATACTCACGCTTTCTGACTCTTAATTATGAACTATATTCACTGCCAATTTATCTTCATATATGTAATGTTTTAAAAGAAGGGTGTGGTCTAAATTCCTATTATAATCTCAAAATTCTTTTATTATTGTAATTTTAAAATCCAGGGCCATAGTAAGAAGCTGAATGAAGCTATCTACACTTTGCAAAGATATCCCATTTCACTTTCAAGAGTGCATTGTATTTGGAAGTTATTCTCCCACACCTGCTTCCATCCCCCCAAAAAAGAAAATTATTCTAAATATATGAATAAAAATCTCTAGACTTTTAAAATATTTAGAATCCCCTTTTCTCAAAATTTTAAACAATTCAGTCAAATGGTATCACATCATCTGCAATAACATCCAAGAAAATAAAAAGTAATGTGTTCAGAAAGTTGTGCTGCTGGTGAAGATCTTGTTCTTGAAGTGTGAGAGAGGGGGAGGTACAACTCCAGTCATGGTCAGGGTCAAGTTAATAAATTCTTTTTTATTTTCCAATGGAATATGCCATGTACTTAAATTGTTCCATGGTGCCCTATTGTCCTGACACCTCCATCTATTCTGAACCACTTTGTTTAAATGAAAAGCCCATGTTTAACTTTGTAATACAAAACACAGCTGAATCATTCACACTTCAATCAGACTTTATTATGCTGAAATCACAGTAGGATAGCCCTTCTACCCAGAATGTACAGACACTAAAGTAGAATTGATTTCAATCTAAAAATGAAAGAAAAAACACATCAATATATGCATGCATCTGCATAATAATCCAGTGTAATTTCATTATAACTGTGTTCACCCAATAGCAGAACTCACCATGAGATAGACCTGAATCTGGCTGCATCTATTTATAGTTTTAGAAAGAAAAAAAATTTAAACTAGGTTGACAACTTTATTTATAAAGAAGTTTAATCACTCCTGTACTACAAGAGTATGCAGTGACAAGAATGTCTTAAATTTGTCAAGCATTTGTTTTTCTCTAACCTGGAGAGTTATTTATTGTCACAAATATTGGAAAGTTTACTGAAGGTAACTCTGACTTGTCAGACAGGTACAGACTTTTGCAGATGGTACTGTGGAACAGCTGATCACATATAGGTTGATCAGGTTCCCTGAGTTACTTAGGAGTTAAAAGGAGATTCCAAACCTAGATCTCTCTTTTGGCCAATAAAATAGATGTGTGGAGAAATAAATGAGATTTATATTTTATATAAAGACCCTGAAGGTACAGTCAAATTTAGATTTATGTTTTAGTGTGGTTAAGCAAAGAAAATATGAAATAAATGTTACCATAATTAACTAACTGCCTACTGTCTGATCAACACTCTGTTTCTCTGAAATGTAGAGGAGTAGAATTTTTTCCTCTATCGTTCTTGGTTCTTTGGCTGGTCTAATAATCAAAACAACATAGGACAGATTAACAGGAGAAAAACAAATTTAATTATGTATGTATGGGGGCTCCATAAGACTATGAGACCCACAGGCAGTAGAAAAAATGAGGCTTATATGCCATCCTGAGCTAAGAAAAAGGGATGAGGATTTGGGTCTTCAAAGGGGAGAAAGACAGTTCACAGGAAGATGGGAAGAACAAATGTTTTGTAAATGAATGTTTACCATGCCATGAAGAGACAAGGGGACACGGAGAGGAATTTGGTCTCTAGACCCATCTAAGCTTCCCCCAGCTCACCACACCCAGCCCATAATCTTCATAGTTATCTCTGGTGATAGTTCTCTTCCTAGACCAGGCCCTCTATCTAAATTATTTTAGGCAGTTAAAGGAGAGGCAAATGTTTTTCTTGTATCTGCTGGGTCTTGATTGCCTTCAGTTCAAAATAGTCCGTGTGCCAATGTGGCATATTTTGGGGAGACTTGTTCTGAACCCCTTCAAAGGGCAAGAGTAGGAAAATGAGCAGCTTTCCAGAGAGTTTAAGTCCTGCATTGTGGCTTCTAACTAAACCAGCAAGGTTTTGATGCTTTTAAAGCATACTCAGAGACTGTTTGCTTAAACTGAATGCTGCATAAAATGCCAAGCAAGTCTATGAGGTGTGAGAAATGTGTTGGCTTTTGTCCACTTATAAACTTAAAGTTGAAACAAATCATGTTGTTGCCTAAACTGTTTCCTAGGCCAGATGAAAACTGGGCCTCCTACATAATGCATATGTTCCATTAATTGCAGGAAAAGAAAAAAAAAATCTGTAGTTTAGAGAGAACACAGTTCTCATAGCATAAAAATGCCAGCATGAGAAAATAAATAAATAAATAAAGACTTACAAATGAATACATTTACATGTAGGAAAAAGAAGAGAATTTAAATAACCAAAGCAGGTGAGCTGTTTTAACAGAGACCAGTGTGTTATTTAACAGAAGGCATTACGTCTAATTCCACCATTAAATCCATCTTGCAAGATGAAGTGAAATCAGAGCAGCAACCTGAAATTGTCAATAATGGAGAGTATTCCCTGTGCAGAGACCTCAGATGTTCTAAAACTTGAATCCATATCTTAGTTCAACACAAGGAGTCTTATCTTGAGGATGTGGATCTTGAAAAATCAATGAAAAATCCATCAAGAGTTTATGAAATTAGCTCAGATTTGTTAACTGTATATGGTGATGAGGGGGAAAGAGTGTTGGATTGATTTATAATTCTTGCAAAGGCTCACCTTCATCTATAAAACAGCAGAAGAAGAACCAGTGTTAGCTACATATTTAGCATAATTTAGCATATAAAGAGTTTTGGCATTTAGCAATAAATGATCAGAAAATTATATGAAGTCATGTTATTAAACATGAGAGAATCTGACTAATGAAGATATATAACAAAGATCATTTTTATCAACAACAAATAATTTTTTGAAGTGAATATATATTATTCAGACACTGTAGGCTTTAGTATGCTAATTAAAAGACTTTGGCTCCCCAGCTATTTACATGGCTTTCAGTTCTCCAAAGCCAGTGACCTAGTCAAGTTAATGTTGGCCTCAACTTAAAAGTCATCTGTATAAATAAATAATTCACACCCTTTGCATACTTATTGCATTAGCAGTTTCAGTGCAGGATTCTGCTGGTATTATAAAAAACTTCAGTAGAGTTAAAACTAAGAATGCAAATAAAATATATTTTAGACCACTGTCTAGATTAGAACATGAAATTGTAAAATCAAAGTCATCTCATAAAAAAGAGTTACAACTATACATAAAGACTTCTTTTGGTTATATTGTCAGACTCAAACTGAAGATTAAAATATATGGATGTGTAAACATGTATGTTGCAATCCAACAACAGCATTGAAATGGCAAAGGTGACTTAGATAGTAAGAAATTAAGGAAAAAACTGCAGAATCCTGGGTGGAAAATAAAACCATAGTTTGAAATAGAAATTAATGTCATATTTTGTTTTCTTTGTTTTGCATTTTCAGCTGTGTTAGAGAACATACTAATCATTCTAAAATGGAAAAATTAAAGTCATCTAGATAATTTAAATATTTACATATGTGTATTTCATATAATCTAAACAGATTAATCATTACATCAGGTTGAATTTCCTGGAGCAACATTGGCTGACCATGATTTAGCTTATCCATTTCATGTTTTTTTTCTGACTAATTGTATTTTACTTCTCATGGGGACAGAATTTTAAAGCTGGTTAAGGTCAAGCATGTATTTAACTTGACTCCCATAAAAAAAGAAAAATCCACACTAACATCACAGTTGATATTATTTTGTTCCTTATGAGGAGACTTTAATTCTTAGTCTACTGATATGAAGAGTCCCAGTTGCTTTTTCATTTGCTTTAGCAAACTTTCTAAACTATATATGTGTGTGTATATGTGTATATATATATATATATAATATATATATGCTACAATATTTACAGATTGGTACATAATTTGTCATAGTAACATAATTTCTTAGGAAATTTATTTCTGTTCACTATTAATAATAACTAATAAAATAATAATAAATAATCCTTACCAAAAATTATTTAAATAATTGAAAATATAAAGAGTTTTGTGTGTGTGTGTGTGTGTGTGTGTGTGTGTGTGTGTATTTAAGGAAGTATCACATTTGGGAAAACTTCAGCAATATCAATAAATAAAAATAAATATTTAATCAATAGTTAAAACAATTGTTCATATTTGCACACTTCTTATGTAGAAAAATACATATTTATTAGTTATAAAAGGACATCATTTAAACATGTCTACTGAATTTAATTTGCAAGAAGTAACAGAAGATTTGTAGTCTTAACAAATATATGTCAAGACAATTAAGAACATAAACAAAATTCTACATCTAAAATATTCCAAAAGTGGGGAGTAAAGTACTCTTTTTTATGGATGAACTGCATACAGGTTAGAATTTGTTGTAGGCTTTCCACAACTCCTAAAATTTATTGAAAATATAGGTTTGTAGGTAAACATTGGTTATCCATTTGTTTCCTGATGTTAAATTTGCAGCATGTCACATGTGCTGTCTCATTGACTATTTGATATGGGCCACTGAGTACTATTTATGAGATTAAAACTAGTTGCTGCTCAGAAGACTTGTCATTCAGTAATTGATGTTAGGTTCTGTCTCCCTCTATGCCATATGATCAAGTTCAAGGTCTGTTGGTCAGGTACTTACTGAGAAATTCTAAGCTACACATCATTGCACAACCTCTTGAAAAGAAGAAAATTAAAAATGAGATGTGATCTTTTCCTTCAAGAATTTGCAGACAAGAAGATGAGATAGTCAGTATTACTATTTAAAGATAGAATTATATTACTTTAAAAACTTTAAAAGCAACAATAAGTGAAGGAGATGTATGATAGTTAATTTTATGTACCCATTTGAAACGGCCATGGGATACCGAGACATTTGGTGAAACATTATTCTGGGTATGCCGTGAAAGGGTTTCTGAATGAGATTAACTTTTGAACCAGCAGAACAAGTAGAGCAGACTGCTGTCCCTAATTTGGGTGGGCCTCATCCAATCAATTGAAGACCTGAAAAGAACAAGAAGTCTAAGTAAGAGAGAACTCCTGCCTAACAAATTGAACTGGGACATTGATCTTTTTTTTTATTTTATTTTTAATTTTTTTTTATACAGCAGGTTCTTATTAGTTATCTATTTTATACATATTAGTGTATACATGTCAATCTCAATCTCTTAATTCAACCCACCACCACCACCCCCCACCACTTTCCCCCCTTGGTGTCTGTACGTTTGTTCTCTACATCTGTGTCTCTATTTCTGCCCTGCAAACCAGTTCATCTGTACCATTTTTCTAGGTTCCACACATATGTGTTAATATATGATATTTGTTTTTCTCTTTCTGACTTACTTCATTCTGTATGACAGTCTCTAGATCCATTCACATGGACATTGGTCTTTTCTGGACTTAAGACTTGGACTAAAACATCAGCTCTTCTTGGGTTTGAGCCTGATGATTTTCAAACTGGAACTTACACTATCAGCTCTCCTGGTGTTTAGGTCTTCAGACTTGGATTGTAATACATATTGGCTCCCGTGGGTCTCCAGTTTGCTGACTGCAGATCTTATGACTTATCAACCTCCATAATCATGTGAGCCAATTCTTTAAACCAATCAATCAATCAGTCCTATTAGTTCTGTTTCTCTGGAGAACACTGACTAATGTAAGAGGTCAGCCACTGGGACTGTGTAGGAAGATGAAACATTTTTCCCTAAAATGACTAAGATTGTTTAATTAAAAAAAATTTTTTTAAGTCTTTATTGCATTTGTTACAATATTGCTTCTGTTTTATGTTTTGGTTTTTTTGGCCGCGAGGCATGTGGGATCCTATCTCCCTGACCAGGGATCTCAAACACATACCCCCTGCTTTGGCAGGCAAAGTCTTAACCACTGGACTGCCAGGGAAGTCCCAAGATTGTTTATATATTTTTATGTTTTCTTCCCTTGCCACATCTCTACCTCTTTCCTCCACCCTTCGCAGGATCAGGAAACCCTTCATTGTTAGGGTAGTAGTAAACAGATGCAATTTTTGACAGAAGTGCAGGAGAAACCTGCTTCAAGTAGAAGATCATGATTACAGGAGAAGATTTTCTGATATAGTGTTTGAAAATTAATGAATGGTTCAGTCTGGATGGAGACACTGGTATATAGTCATATAACAATAGTTTGGGATATTATTGTGGAAGGCATCAAATGCCAATCTAAGAGATTTGCAATGCTGGATCATAATGAAACTTCAGTATTAGAAGCACTGATGAACTAGTGATAATAAGAGTTAATATTTGAGTGTGTAGCATACACTAAGCTTTCTTCAAAGCACTTTGTTTTAACTCATGTAATCCTCCTATCAATTCTATTAAAATATTTCTATTATTTTTGAAGCTTTACATGTGAGAATACTGATGCACAAATAAGGTGAGCAACTTGCACAAGGTTATACAATGAGTTACTGGTAAAGCCAGGATTCAAGTAAAGAATGGAGAGACACTAAATTCAGAAAATATTAATCAGAGTCTATCAGATGATTCAGATGTTATGAGCTTTGAAATAAGACACCAATTGTATGAATGAAACAAAAAAGAGTGTGAAGTGAAAAAATTATATCATCAGATTATGCAGCATATGACAATAAAATGGATATGAAAGCCAATAAGGTACAAAGAATGAAACGTTATCAGGGAAAATTGTTATGCCTTTAGGCAAAATGGACAAACCAGAAAATAGAGAATAGAAGAAGGCAAATTTCATTTTAGACATTTTAAACTTGAAAAGAAACACAAGGTTTTTGTATATTCAAATACAAAATAAATACCTCTTATACAAACAGAACATCAGCAAGAATGAGACAATTTAGAGCAGGTGATTACTGTCCCTGTTCTCTCATTCCCAGCACTGGAAAGCAAAGATACCTTAATCGAGTTGCTGCAAAATGGAAGAGGTTTAGATCTCTAACTCAAACTTTGGAAGAGAGCCCTTATGAGAGGCACCCTACTCACACTGATTTGTGAAGTGAATGAAAAATAAAAATTTGATGTGTTAATTCACCAGGATTTGGAAGTTGTTTACTACTGCAGCATAGGTTATGCAGTTATTACCTAGGCAGCAGAGGTAGCTTCTCTTGACAAATATGTACAGCAATAAAAATGTCTAGGAGCTGTTGTTAGCTCTAATACTAACTTTGAAATCTCTGACATCTTTAATTTCTTTAAGAAATAAGATTAAAATAATCTGTTCCTAATGTGGTTAAGATTTAGTGGACTAATAGATATGATTGCTCTTTGTAAATTAAAACTACTATATAAATAAAAATTATTCATGTTCTGTTTGTTGTATACCAAATATTTTTGTAAGCTGCAAAAATATTAGGGCTATTACAGTTTTTTTAAAAAAAGGAATTTATGAGAAATATATTGGGTGCTCAAAGTTAATTAAAGCCTAGGAGAACTGTTTTGAAAATGAATAGAATTCAAGGTATTGCTAGAGCTGCAACAGCTCAATATGCAGGCCAATAGCTATATGTGGCTATTGAACAATTAACAAATGGATAGTTTGAATTGAGATGTAAGTGTAAAATACACACCTGATTTTGAAGAATTAGAATAAAAATGTAAAATAACATTAACTATTTTATTGATTATCTGTTGAAATAAAGATATTTTGTACATATTGGGTTAAATAAATTAGATTATTAAAATTAGTGTCACCTATTTCTTTTAGTTTTTTTTTTTTTTTTTTTTTTTTTTTTTGCGGTACACGGGCCTCTCACTGCCATGGCCTCTCCCGTCGCGGAACACAGGCTCCGGATGCGCAGGCTCAGTGGCCAAGGCTCACGGGCCCAGCCGCTCCGCGGCATGTGGGATCCCCCCAGACCGGGGCACGAACCCGTGTCCCCTGCATCGGCAGGCGGACTCTCAACCACTGTGCCACCAGGAAAGCCCTCTTTTTAGTTTTTAAAATATTGCTACTAGAAAACTTAAAATTACCTAAGTGTCTCACATTTGTGACTTCCATTACCTTTCCATCAGAGACCACTGACCTAGACCTTTCAGCTTTCTGGTATGACCTTGGGGCTATCTCACACCAAATAGGGGAAACTCCCAAGGGGAGATCCTTTTCGAAAAGCCTCCAACTGGAGAATAGCCTTGAGGTAGAAGGTAAGAATGTAGAAAACAAAGAAAGAATGGTTGTTCCCATGCTGAAAATTGTTAAAGGATCACTTTTTTTAAAAGGATAAAATCATGACTATTATACAAATACAGAATGAACACACGTCCGATATTACCTAACTCAACAGTTAATGTGGAGAACAGTAATATGTTGCAACAAATTCAGAGGAGCATTCTAAGAACCATACATAAAAAGAGAGAATAAAAAAAATAAAAAAAAAATAAAAAAAAAATAAAAAAAAAATAAAAAAAATAATAAAAAAAATTAAAAAAAAGAGAATAATGAATTCTGAAATAAATTTACAAATAGATGCAAAATGGGTCTATCCACAGGGCAATAACCACTTGCATTTCACTGGTCACAACTAATTTGCATTTCTTATACAAGAATAATTTGCATTATGATCAGTATTCTATAATTTACAAACTCAAAGTCGATAATAGACAGATATACACATATACGTGAACCAGACAGGACACATATTAAATTTTTTTTCATTTCAGAGTCTTTCAAAATTCTTCCTGGCAGGATGAAAAAATTAATAAACAAAAAAGTTTTAAATTATTTTTTCAACATGAGGACAATTGATGGGAATTCTGTTATCTAAATCATAAGCTCTAATTTGTAACATATTGTGCCACAGTTGTATTTTTTATTTTGTTTCAGAAAGTTTTCTAAGTGTTTTATGAAGAAATAGCACAGACACTAACAAGAATTATACCTTTCAAAATATATTTAGGATTGCGTGTTTTTCCTGAAGCTCTATTCTGGTAGGTATAATGTGCTGTGCCCCCGCCCCCCCCCAAAAAAACACTGTCCTCATCCTAATTCCTGGAACCAGTGAATATGTTACTTTATTTGACAAGAAAAAGGGGTGACCTTGCAGATGTGATTGAAATTACAGACTTTAAAATAGGGAGTTAATCTGAGATTATCCAGGTGGGCCCAATCTAATCACACAAGCACTTCAAAACAGCAAAGTTTCTCCACCTAGAGACAGAACAGATGCAGCAAAAGAAGTCAAAAACACTACTGCTGACTTCGAAGAAAAAAAACAGACAGCTACTTAGTGAACTGCTGATGGAGGACAGCCTCTAGAAGCTGATTGTGACCCTGAATTGGCAGCCTGCAAGAAAACAGGGACATTTAGCCCTAAAACCTCAAGGAAGTGAATTCTGCCAGCAACCAATGAGCTTGGAAAAGGCCCCCAGGCCTCATGTGAGCATCGTAGCCCCAGCCAGCAGCTTGATTTCACCCTCTGAGATGTGATCAGAGGAACCAGCTAATTAACACCCAGACTCCTGACCCATGGAAACTGTGAGATAATAAATTTGTCTTGTTTAAAGTCACAAAGTTTGTGATAATTTGTTCAGCAGCAACAAAAAACTTATCCATTTTCATGCCAAACTTCTGTTTTGATCTAGAGTTTTTGTCATTATCATTTAGAGTGCAATCATTTTTGTATGTGTGAGTGATATGCCATCACGTATGAAATGAACTAAAAGTTTTGTCTGGCTTACTAATCTAAACACCTGAATTCTCTAAAGTGTCCAACAAGGCCAGAATCTAACATGACAGCTGCCTGATACAGCTTACTTTTAGCTTATCTCAGTGCCCGGTCCCAGGCTGGCAGAGTTTTGTTGTTTATTTTGAAAGAGGAAACCAATTTGTTGGTTTTGCAGGTTCGAGTGATAGGGCTACTTACGGGGAAGCACTGAAGTACTTAGTGTTCACAAATGGCAAGATCATGTTACTTGATAATAACCTTCTACCAGTTCTCTACTGCTATCAACAGTATGGGTACCTGAATTCCAGAAAGATGCTGTCAAATAGGAGGAAAAGCAGAAAGTATTCACTGATTAAGAATCTGGATGGATACAAAGTAAGATTAAAAGTGTTAAATGTAAACAGATTGGTCAACTACAATAGGGAATGGGATTAAAACACACTAGAAATATCCGAAGGCTATTAAACAGCAAATTTAAGAGGCAATTGGGAAAAATATTGCAGCTCAGTTTTAGGTTAGATCATAATAGGCTCAAGCATTAGATAAAAGAGAATATATTATGCCAAAGAAATAGGTAAAACAAACAACTTTCAAATCTCAGAAGTTTAATGCTTTCATCCTAGTCCACTGTGGGTTGAAGAAAGGGGTAAGCAGGGTACTGCTCCATGGAGTCATTTAGGAATTCAGATTTCTGCCATGAAGTTCATCCACCATCTTGAGCAAAAGTCGGAAAACTACGACCCATGGGACAATTTGGGCCCCAAACCTGTTTTTGTAAGGCATGTGGACAAAGAGTGTTTTCTGCATTTTTAGCAGCTATTTAAAAAAATATTGTGTGTGACAAGCAAATAACTTACTATCTGGCCTTTTCAGAAAAAAAAAAAAAATTGCTAGTCACACCTCTAGAGCCTTGGTAGCCTCAACTAGAGTCTGCACCCAGCTGGCAGCTAAGGGAAATGAGAGACCATGGAGGATTGTGCAAGAGGTTTTGGGGACCTCTGGAAATGACACTCATTACTTCCACTCACATACTAATGGCCTTAACTGTTTAATGGGGCCTGGCCTCAATGCAAAGCATAGTTGCAAGTACAATCTCTCTCCAGACACAGCTGGAAAAGGAATACGAGTTAAAGAATTATTAGAGATGTTTTGCTGACAGGGAAAGAATTTTTTAAAACTTGCCATAATCCCAACTACTGGGTAATAAAACTTAAAGTAGAAACATTTGAAAAAATTTTAATAGAAAATAACTAAATGTTGATTTATAGAAAAAAATTAACAGGAAAGTGCAAGATTGTCCAGGATTGACAAATAGGATGTCAGGCAATTGTAGTTAGTGGCATTTTTTTCCTCAAATATAAACATAATCCAGTAATAAATTGGCCTAACCCTTGAACACAAAATCTCTGGAAATATAATGCACATTGGTTGGCCTGTCCAAATGGAAATTATACCTTTTCAGACACCATACAAAAAGTGGAACTGAGATTATCTGCCCCCAAAAATATGTTGAATAAAATTCTCAGTTAGATTCTTCTTGTTCAGGTAACTCCCATTGTACTGTCTAACCATTATTTTCAATTAGCAATCTTATAAAAACAATTTTAAATTTAGTTTCTAAATAATTAAACACACTGAGAAATGAGCCGTGTTTTAAAACATTGAACATAAGCCTAAATGTATAGAAAAAATGAAAAAAATTTACACATCACTATAGTGTGATTCTTATGCTAATTACAAATCACTTTTCTTTGGGCTTTGGTGGAAATCATTAGTTATGATTTTCTGAGAAAAATCTCCTTCCTTACCCTGTCAAGATGTTCTTCTTCCTTTACTCTCATGATTGTTTTTTATCTGCTTTTATACACATTGATTCATGCTGGACAATAGCAGACTGCTTACTTTATTCAGAGCCAGTATATTAATTAAAGAAAATTATCTTTCTGTCTGAAACTGCTTAAAGATCAGTATTTAAAGCAGGATAAATAGTTGACTACACATATTTCATCAATAATTTCTTTTCTTCTAGTTATATCTACTACAATTTATATTTCCTGTACTTGTGAAATAGCAAATGTAGGGAAAGAAAATCTGTTAATGTCTTTTCAGAAGCTCTTTCAATGGAATGCCTTCCACAAAGTGCTCTTTCCAGATTGCCTGCTTCATCTGTGGTGGGACTGGTTTTATTCATCTCCTCTCTTCTTCAATATTATCAAAAAGATGATACTGGGAAAATATCATCTGAGCTGTTAAATGTTACTTGCAAAAATCACCTATATTTCTCATCTTCCCTTCCCTGTATAGTCTTTTCCTCTTTCAGTTACCAAGAAACTCCAACTTTGTTCCACCAAAGCAGCTGCTGTGACTTCACCTTACCTGCTTGCTGTATTCCAGGAGCTTATTGTTAAACTGTTTAGTGCTCATTTGCATGTGGATTAAACACACACCCTTTCTCTCATAGACAAGCTGTATCATCTGGTTGTCACCATATAGCCTCCACATCTGGCATCTAGTAAAAGCAGTGAGGTGAAAAACTCAGGGAAAATATCTTACCAGAATTTTTGGAGGTAAAATACCCTTTAAACCTACCAACCTGATTCTTTCAGCCATGACTCAGCAATGTCTGTGGAAACACTCATTATAGAGTTTCTTTACTGTGAAGGAAAAAAAATAAGATTCTGCCTCATAAAGACCTTGACTTCCCTTCCTAAATCTTGCAAAGTAGAGTTTCTCCTTTGGCTGCCGTCATCTCCCATGGATCGCAATTTGCCACATCGAAAAATTACACTGTGACTCTTTGAAAGGCTTGTGCGTTCCCATGCTGCTCTGTGAATGGGTTCTCAACTATCAGCCGTGTGTGTGTGTGTGTGTGTGTGTGTGTGTGTGTGTGTTGATGTCACACCATGAACTACTGGGAAGTTGTTACAAGCCACATCCTTAGGGATTCTGTACAATGTGTTTAGAGAAAGCCTTATGGAAGAATACGATCAGCTGTTAAAGAAAAGGATGATGGAGGTTTTCTTTGGTACAATACTAGCTCTGTGTGAAATCTGGTACAAGATTCTATAAAATAGGCACGAGTATTCTATGAAATCTGGGCTACTGAGTTAAAAAGCTTTGCTAGTGTTGCTTAAACCTATAACACTCATGAATGTCTTTTAATAAGAGTTTTAAGTCATGAAAATCTTAGTCTGTCTTTTTTATAAATATTCTTACAATGAAGTCAAGAAAACCAGCCATCTATTCTGTTCCTGTCTAATATTAAACATTATATATATAATATATTATATATATAGTAGTGAATATATATATTCACTACTTCTTTGAACTACCCTTGGTGGAATCATAATACCAGTTCTAGAAGCATTAAACCTGTTCATACCAGGAAAGGATCTCAATGTTTTACTTTACTTGAAAGAAAAGTGGTAAATAATAAGCTGAAATGTCCAGGTCATGCAGAATGTGCTCTCTATTTTTTTAAAGAGTTAATTAAAGTACAAGGCTGGAAAGTATAACTATACAAAAGTATAAATCAAGTGATGAATTCTCTGTAAAAGACGACTTTTCGATTTTTCTGAATGTCACTTTGGGGAGTGGGATAATCTTTTACACAAATTATCTTTAAAAAAACAAAGACTGCTGCGAATTCTAAGTGGCATCCCCTATCAGAGGTCATGGATCCTGAGAAAAGCCAAGAAGAACAAATGGCAATGATGAAGGACATGTGGAGCTGTAGTGGAAGGTGCAGCAGTTAAATCATGATGGAGGCACAAGCCATGATAAAAACCTGGTAGAAAGCTTCCAGAAGAGCATCAGGAGGAGAGCGATACTAAACAAGACATGTGGAGTCCAAAATTTCCCTGCTCATCTGAATAAAGAGTAAGGACAAGATCACTAATTACTTACAACTGAAAGAGTAAAGAAGTCAAAATAATGGAGAATGGAAAAAGGATGGGAAGTAGATTGGTGAGAAAAAAAATTACAGAGTAAGAAGAAAGAAAAAAAGGTGTTCTTGTTTGCCAGTTTTCTCTTAAAAGGCCATGAGGGGTGAGGTTTGAAAAGAGGAACAGATGAAAGTAAACAATATTAAGCCCTGCTGGAGGGGAGAAGAGGAGCAGAAAGACTCCTGTACAAGAAGAAGTTGTCAGGGTCATTTTTATAAATATTAGCCCATCTTCTCAGAAAGAAACAATGTACTGGGTCATAAATATTCAATTTAAATAAATCTGAAATTGCTAGTAAAGTAATTCAATTGCTTAGGGGTTTAATGAAAGATCTAAATTAGAGAACAACAAAAGTCATCTAAAAATTTTTATCATTGAAAAAAGGACCAGTTCAGTGAGATTCAACTTAGTAGGTCAAAACCAAAAATTGTGATTTCTTTTTTAAAATAACACAGTAGACATAGGAGAAATTGGGAACTAATTAAGGTAAATTGAGATAAATTAACAGATATTGTTAAAATAGTACACAATTTTGGGACTTGGTCTAGGTAATAGAATTATAAAATAGAGCTCTAGCAAGGGGAGGGTAAGTTATCTACTTTATGGGTGACTGCACTGAGTGAGGGGAGAGAATAATAATTACAAAATTTTGCTCCAGTAATTCTCAATATGAGGCCTAGGACATCATCTTAATGTGATGTTTAACCAGAAAGACTCTATGATACAAAGAACAATTACATATCAGAAGTAATAATTACTAATTACAGCATTTATTTATTAAGTGTTAATGTGCCAGACATTCAGGAAAGTGTTATAAATATCATTTAATTCCCACATATACACGCATACAGACTACAAGTTACCATACATACTAATATTGTTACAAATGAAAAAATCATAGTCTGAGAAAGGATAAATGAATTTCCCTAAGAACCAAAACCTGTGAGTGGTAGAACTGGGAGTCCAAAAGAAGTCTGAGTCCAAAGCCAATGTTCTTAATATTTATTTAAACTAACTCTCAGTTCTTCCTCTAAAATTGGAAATAGGTATAGCCATTGTGATTAAAAGAATATAGCTATTCAAGCTTCCCCAGAACATTCCTTAATAAAGCTGGGCAGGAAAAGTGTGACCTCTTTCATTGGCTCAAGGGGGTATAAGTAAATAAATAAATAAATAAATAAATGTCTCAGTTCATACCACCTGCAGGGGAGTCTTCTGGGGCTCTAAAAGACAAAGGGAGAACTTCCCTGGTGGTGCAGTGGATAAGAATCCACCTGCCAATGCAGGGGACACGGGTTTGAGCCCTGGTCCAGGAAGATCACACATGCCGCGGAGCAACTAAGCCCGTGTGCCACAGCTACTGAGCCTGCGCTCTAGAGCCCGCGAGCCACAACTACTGAGGCTCACGTGCCTAGAGCCTGTGCTCTGAAACAAGAGAAGCTATGAGATGCCTGTGCACCACAACGAAGAGTAACCCCTACTGGCCGCAACTAGAGAAAGTCTGCATGCAGGAACAAAGACCTAATGCAGCCAAAAATAAGTTAATTAATTAATTAATTAATTAATTAATTAAAATAAATAAAAGACAAAGGGAATAAGAGATGTTTTAAGGATAGAAGTGAAGAATAAAGAAGATGGGTTTCATGTTGTGATGAGAAAAGATAAGGAGGCACAATGCAAAGTGGCTAGAGATAAACAAGAAGTACAGCAAGAAAGCAGCAGGAGGAAGACAGCTCTTACAGAGTGAGTGAGACAGAGCATGTTTATTGTTGAGCACACAGCTTAGTGTGAAGTCTAACTATGGGGGGAAAAGGGACTGGAGGAGGAAGACATTAATACAAACAAAGGAAGATTAAGCCAAAAAAAAATGAAATGGAAGTCAAGTAGAGGTTGAAGCCAAATTTCTGATTCATGATAACAAATCTAACTCAGAAATCAAGTAACAGAAAATAGACACATTTGGAGAGCTGAAGGTAGAAAAGAAAAGCCTGAAATAAGCTACACAAAGTCACATGGTTATGGATCAAGCAGTTCTTGAAGTAGGATCGTGTAACCCAAGCAGCATAACCAGAAAGAAGGCACAAAAATGCAATTTATCGTTCTCTGAGGAAAGAAAAATAAATACAATGTCAGTACAAGAAAAAATCATATGAAAAGAAAATACTATGAAAGAATTAACCAGTTTTGGAGTTCTTCATAAAGATTAATAAAGGGAAACACAAGCATAAAAAGAGGGAATATGGTATTTTACAACTCTTCCTTTAATTAATTGGCACCATTATGTGAATCTATTAGAATGGGTATGCTCAAAACTATCATAATTAGTTTGTTTTCCCAATCTATATCTTACCTCAAATTAACATTAAAGTGAAAAATTATTCGAATAGGTAATTTTTGGTGTACCTCAATAAGACATATGAATTGGGAGGTGATTCAAAATAGAAGTAAAAAAAATGACTGGACTGAAAGTGACCTATGGAGAAAATACTTGAAATCAGATTTAATATTATAAATGTCACTAATTTATATGCTTTTACATTCATTTATTTGACATAATTCCAAAAGCAATCTATATTCATATTTAAAATTTTAGAAAATACTCTTCACAGCAGCAATGCAAACCTATAGGCATGACACTGTATTCTCAAGACCATCCATTCAAGTGTATCTGTATATCCTTGCATGCTACCTTCAATAGTTTGTCAACGTGGTGAGGATGCCTTCCTGGATTATTATTTTGGGGGTGGTGAACTAAATGCCCCAGATCAATTTTCAGAAAATTCATTCACCAATAGCCATTCTTCATAAGACCAATTTGCTGCATGACAAAATATTAACTCCCCCAGAATGTGTACCCACTAACTAGTTATGAAGCTGGTAGCAATCCCTATTTCACCAAGGCCACTCAATTTTCATTGTCAGTTTAGATATTGCAATTTCTTTTGGACTTTGAGTTTGAGGTATAAAATATACCATTTATGTCTAAGAATTTTAAAGCTTTGGAGTGGGTCTCTTACAAAACATTTTCAGTGAAGTCTACAGTAAGTGAATGTAGAGGCATTGTGTGGGGGATTGTGTATCTTTATTACATTCAGATAGCCATAAGAACTAAAACTGGATTCATATAAATCATAAAACTGAATTAAAAGAATTTACAACCCAAAGCAAGGTAAAAACAGTTTACAAATAACAGATACTCAGGCTCTTTGTGACATACGAAACTAATGTTGTACATGTAGTGTTCTGTCTATTATAGCTGCTTGATTTGTATATATTTATAAAAAGTAAGAGCATTTGAGATACATCAATCTGTAGCTATTTTCAGCAATAGTTGGTTACACAGAAAAGGCATAAGAAATGTACATTTCAAATTCTTATGTACTCTTTAAATGCTTAGTGTTTTATATACAGATGAGTATCTTTTCCCTTAATTGCAATTTAGAATGACATGGATGTGTGAAAATAGACACTCAGGTGAAAGTTCCACTTGGTAGTCTGAAAAATAATCAGTCTCTGTGCACATCTTTATTATTGTGTACACAATCAAGTGTGCACATATTAGGCACAGTATTGTTTCTTGGTTCAGTGGTATTAACAAATTACTATCATAAAATCAGTTCATTAGATTACATATTTAGAAACTATCTTTAGAAAAATGTGGAAAAATTGAGTATAAGTATTAAAAAGCTTGCACATTTAAAATTAACTATCAATATTTTGGAGGAGGGAGAAGAAATAAAGAATAAACACATAATGTTTTCATCTTTATAGTTCTGTAGACTCAACAAATGCTATTTTTTTTAAATAATAAAGATAACTACTCACAAAAACAAAAATTAGAATATTATGATGATGAAAATGTAATTTGGTACAGCCACTATTGAAACTAGTATGGAGGTTCCTCAAAAAATTAAAAGTAGAACTACCATATGATCCAGCAATTCCACTTCTGGGTATTTATCTGAAGGAAAAAAATCACTGTCTCAAAAAGATATCTGCACCCCCCAACCCCACATTCACTGTAGCATTATTTACAAAAGCCAAGACATGAAAAAAAAAGTGTCCATCAATGATGAATGGATAAAGAAGTGTGGTATACACATATAATGGAATATTACTCAGTCATAAAAAGAAGGAAAACTTGTCTTTTGCTGCAACATGGGTGGGCTTGGACAGCAATAGGCTAAGTGAAAGAACTCAGAGAGAAACAAATACTATATGTGGAATCTAAACTTATACCTGGAATCTAATAAAAACATGGAACTCATAGATACAGAAAACAGATTAGTAGCTGCCAGAAGCGGGGTGTAGAGGGTGGGCAGAATGAGTGAAGGTAGTCAAAAGGTACAAACTTCCCATTGTAAGACAAAAAGTCCTGGGGATTCAATATACAGCATGGTGACTATAGTTAACAATACTGTATTGTGTATTTGAAAGTTGCTAAGTGTAGAGCTTAAAAGTTCTCATCACAAGAAAAAAATTCTCAACCATGTGTGGGTATGGGTGTTAACTAAACTTACTGTGGTGATCATTTTACAATATTTACATATATCAAATCATTATGTTGTATATCTAAAACCAATACAATGTTATATGTCAATTTTATCTCAATTTTAAAAATTTTACAAATCTGTAATTCATGTGAGAGTGAAAGTGCTCTAAATTCTCAACATTCATACTTAGAAGTAGAATATGTCTACAATTTATAAATTAAGAAATAGAGATTTAAAAGTTGTGCTTTAGGTAATGATAATCATCAGAATAACTAGAAAAATTTATTCTAATTAGAAGGTATGGAGAGGGTAGAAGTGGTAAAATATAATATAAACAGATTCATTTACTCAATGAAAATTTCTAGTTACTACCTAAAGCTGTTAAGTCAAGAAACAAAGGTATAAAAAAAAAATTAAAAATTGGTAACTAAGAATTCCAGTTTGTTTAAAGGATCTAGAAAACAGGAAAGAGTGCTGCTCCCATCTTAGCACCTAGGAGAAAGAAGGGTGATTTACAAATCCATGTATTTCTTGAGCTGAGATCAGAGGGCAATCAGCTAGCCTTAAATCTAAAGAGAAGTAGAAACCATCAAAGAGAGATGTGGTCAAATATTCTAGGTTACCTGGAGCAGAGCAAGAGACAAATACAGGACTGTCATAAAAGAGAGTAAGAAGATTTTATTAATAAACTTCTGAAGGTTTAGTGTCAGCTAGCATTTAGAGTATAGAACCATTGGTACCTGCAGACACTCAGATACAACCCAGATATTGGACCAATCCATCAGGGATTTAAAAATATCTATGATTAATATGTTAAAGGGGGGAGACCTTCAAGATGGCAGAGAAGTAAGATGTGGAGATCACCTTCCTCCCCACAAATACATCAGAAATACATCTACATGTGGAACAACTCCTACAGAACACCTACTGAACGCTGGCAGAAGACCTCAGACCTCCCAAAAGGCAAGAAACTTCCCATGTACCTGGGTAGGGCAAAAGAAAAAAGAAAAAACAGAGACAAAAGGATAAGGACGTCCCCACACCTCTGGGAGGGAGCTGTGAAGGAGGAAAGGTTTCCACACACTAGGAAGGCCCTTCACTGGTGGAGGCAGAGGGTGGCGGGGGGTCAAGATTTGGAGCCAAAGGGGAGAGTGCAGCAACAGGGGTGTAGAGGGCAAAGTGGAGAGATTCCCACACAGAGGATAGGTGCCGACCGGCACTCACCAGCCCGAGAGGCTTGTCTTCTCACCCGCCGGGGCGAGTGGGGGCTGGGAGTTGAGGCTTGTGCTTTGGAGTTCAGATCCCAAGGAGAGGACTGGAGTTGGCTGCGTGAAAGACTGAAGTGGGCTAGTGCACCATAGCTAGACAGGAAGGAGTCTGGGAAAAAGTTTGGAACTGCCTAAGAGGCAAGAGACCATTGGTTTGGGGTGCGCGAGGAGAGAGGATTGAGAGCACCATCTAAACGAGCTCCAGAGACGGGGGCAAGCCGTGGCTATCAGCATGGACACCAGAGATGGGCATGAGATGCTAAGGCTGCTTCTGCAGCCACCAAGAAACCTGTGTGCAAGTGCAAGTCATTATCCACACCTCCCTTCCCCTCCCAAGAGCCTGTGCAGCCCGCCACTGCCAGGGTCCGGTGATCCAGGGACAACTTCCCCGGGAGAACACACAGCAGACCTCAGGCTGTTGCAACATCATGCTGTCCTCTGCTGTCGCATTCCATACCCATCCCTCTCCCTGGCCGGAGTGAGCCAGAGCCCCCTAATCAGCTACTATTTAACCCTGTCCTGTCTGAGTAAAGAACAGATGCCCTCAGGGGACCTACACGCAGAGGTGAGGCCAATCCAAAGCTGAACAACAGGAGCTGTGTGAACAAAGAAGAGAAAGGGAAATCTCTCCCAGCAGCCTCAGGAGCAGTGAATTAAATCTCCACTATCAACTTGATATACCCTGCATCTCTAGAATACCTGAATAGACAAAAAGTCATCCGAAATCTGAGGCAGTGGACTTTGGGAGCAACTGTAGACTTGGGATTTGCTTTCTACATTTGTTTCTGGTTTTATGTTTATCTTAGTTTAGTATTTAGAGTTTATTATCATTGGTAGATTTGTTTATGGATTTGGATGCTCTCTTCCTTTTTCTTTATATATAGATATATACATTGTTTCCTTTTTCTTTTTTTTGTGAGTGTGTATGTGTATGCTTCTATGTATGATTTTGTTTGTATAACTTTGCTTCTAGAATTAGTCCTAGGGTTCTGTCTGTCCTTTATTTATTTATTTATTTAGTATAGTTTTTAGTGCTTGTTATCATTGGTGGATTTTTTTTTTTTTGGTTTGGTTGCTCTCTTCTTTCTTTTTTTATTACTCTTTAATAATTTTTTATTTTCATTATAATAAATTTATTTTAATTAATTTATTTTTCTTCTTACTTCCTTTTTTTCCCTTGATTCTCTTCTGAGCTGTGTGGCTGACAGGGTCTTGGTGCACTGGACAGGTGTCAGGCCTGTGCTTCTGAGGTGGGAGAGCCGAGTTCAGGACATTGGTCCACCAGAGACCTCCTGGTTCCACGTAATATCAAACAGTGAAAGCTTTCCCAGAGAACTCCATATAAACACAAATACCCAGCTCTACTCAATGACCAGCAAGCTACAGTGCTGGACACCCTGTGCCAAACAACTAGCAAGACAGGAACACAAACCCACCCATTAACAGAGAGGTGGCCTGAAATCATAATAAGGTCACAGCCATCCCCAAACACACCAACGGACATGGTCCTGCACACCACAAAGACAAGATCCAGCCTCATTCACCAGAACACAAGAACCAGTACCCTCTACGAGGAAGCCTACACAACCCACTGAACCAAACTTATCCACTGGGTGCAGAAACCAAAAAAAACAGAAGCTACTAACCAGCAGCCTATGAAAAGGAGACCCCCAAACACAGTAAGTTAAGCAAAATGAGAAGACAGAGAAACACACAGCAGATGAAGGAGCAAGGTATAAACCCACCAGACCAAACGAAGAGGAAATAGGCAGTCTACCTGAAAAAGAATTCAGAGTAATGATAGTAAAGATGATCCAAAATCTTGGAAATAGAATGGAGAAAATACAAGAGATGTTTAACAAGGACCTAGAAAAACTAAAAAGCAAACAAACAATGATGAACAAAACATAAATGAAATTTAAAATTCTCTACAAGGAATCAATAGCAGAAAAACTGAGGCAGAAGAATGGATAAGTGACCTGTAAGATAAAATATTGGAAATAACTACCACAGAGCAGAATAAAGAAAAAAGAATGAAGACTTGAGGACATTCTCAGAGATCTCTGGGACAACATTAAATGCACCAACATTCTAATCATAGAGGTCTCAGAAGAAGAAGAGGAAAAGAAATGGTCTGAGAAAATATTTGAAGAGATTATAGTTGAAACCTCCCTAACATGGGAAAGGAAATAGTCAGTAAAGTCCAGGAAGGGCATAGAGTCCCATGCAGGATACATCCAAGGAGAAACACGTGAAGACACATATTAATCAAACTATCAAAAATTAAATAAAAAGAAAAACTTTTAAAAGCAGCAAGGGAAAACATCAAATAACATACAAGGGAATCCCCTAACGTTAAGAGTCGATATTTCAGCAGAAATTCTGCAAGCCCGAAGGGAGTGGCAGGACATATTTAAAGTGATGAAAGGCAAAATCCTACAACCAAGATTACTCTGCCCAGCAAGGATCTCATTCAGATTCGATGGAGAAATTAAAATCCTTACAGACAAGCAAAAGCTAAAAGAATTCAGCACCACCACACCAGCTTTACAACTAATGCTAAAGGAAGTTCTCTAGGTTGGAAACACAATAACAAACCAAAAAAATTAAGAAAATGGTAATAGGAACATACATATCAATAACTACTATAAACGGAAGTAGGTTAAATGTCCAACCAAAAGACATAGACTGGCTGATTGGATACAACAACAAGACCCGTATATATGCTGTCTACAGGAGACCCACTTCAGACCTAGGGACACATATGACTGAAAGTGATGGGATAGAAAAAGATATTCCATGCCACTGGAATTCAAAAGAATGCTTCAGTAGCAATTCTCATATTAGACAAAATAGACTTTAAAATAAAGACTATTACAAGAGACAAAGAAGGACACTACATAATGATCAAGGATCAATCTTAGAAGAAGATATAACAATTGTAAATATTTATGCACCCAATATAAGAGCACTTCAATAAATAAGGCAAATGCTAACAGCCATTAAAGGGGAAATCAACAGTAACACAATCATAGTAAGGGACTTTAACACCCCACTTTCACCAATGGACAGATCATCCAAAATAAAAATAAATAAAAACAAAAGCTTTAAATGATACATTAAACAAGATGGACTTAATTGATATTTATAGGACAGTCTATCCAAAAACAACAGAATACACTTTCATCTCAAGTGCTCATGGAAAATTCTCCAGGATAGATCATATCTTCGGTCACAAATCAAGCCTTGTTAAATTTAAGAAAATTGAAATCCTATCAATTATCTTTTCTGACAACAACACTATGAGACTAGATATCAATTACAGGAAAAAATCTGTAAAAAAAATACAAACACGTGGAGGCTAAACAATACACTACTAAATAACCAAGAGATCACTGAAGAAATCAAAGAGGAAATCAAAAAATACCTAGAAGAATTGACAATGAAATCATGACGACCCAAAACCTATGAGAGGCAGCAAAAGCATTTCTAAGAGGGAAGTTTACAGCAATACAATCCTACCTCAAGAAGCAAGAAACACCTCAAATAAACAACCTAACCTTACACCTAAAACAATCAGAGAAAGAAAAACAAAAAATCCCCAAAGTTAGCAGAAGGAAAGAAATCATAAATGTCAGATCAGAAATAAATGAAAAGAAATGAAGGAAACAATAGCAAAGATCAATAAAACTAAAAGCTGGTTCTTTCAGAAGATAAACAGAATTGATAACCCATTAACTAGACTCATCAAGAAAAAAAAAGAAGACTCAAATCAATAGAATTAGAAATGAAAAAGAAGTAACAACTGACACTGCAGAAATATGAAAGATCATAAGAGACTACTAAAAGCAACTATATGTCAACAAAATGGACAACCTGGAAGAAATGGACAAGATCTTGGAAAGATACAACCTTCCAGGATTCAACCAGGAAGAATTAGAAAATATAAACAGACCAATCACAAGTAATGAAATTGAAACTGTAATTTAAAAATCTTCCAACAAACAAAAGTCCAGGACTAGATGGCTTCACAGGCGAATTCTATGAAACATTTAGACAAGAGTTAAACACTTATTCTTCTCAAACTCTTCCAAAAAATTGCAGAGGGAGGAACACTCCCAAACTCGTTCTACAAGGCCAACATCACCTTGATACCAAAACCAGG
>NC_041214.2:108618966-108619881 GCF_002837175.3 Physeter macrocephalus | reverse complement strand
ATACGCAAATCAATCAACGTGATACACCATATCAACAAACTGAAGGAGAAAAACCATATGATCATCTCAATAGATGCAGAAAAAACTTTCAACAAAATTCAACACCGATTTATGATAAAAGCCCTCCAGAAAGTAGGCATAGAGGGAACTTACTTCAACATAATAAAGGCCATATATGACAAACTCACAGCCAACATCATTCTAAATGGTGAAAAACTGAAACCGTTTCCTCTAAGATCAGAAGCAAGACAAGGTTGTCCACTCTCACCACTATTACTCAACATAGTTTTGGAAGTTTTAGCCACAGAAATCAGAGAAGAAAAACAAATAAAAGGAATTCAAATCGGAAAAGAAGAAATAAAGCTGTCACTATTTGCAGATGAAATGATACTACACATAGAGAATCCTAAAGATGCTACCAGAAAACTGCTAGAGCTAATCAATGAATTTAGTAAGGTAGCAGGATACAAAATTAATGAACAGAAATCTATTGCATTCCTATACACTAATGATGAAAAATCTGAAAGGAAACACATTTATCATTGCAACAAAAAATAAAATACATAAGAATAAAACTCCCTAAGGAGAAAAAAGGCCTATATGCAGAAAACTATAAGACACTGATGAAAGAAATTAAAGACGACAGAAACAGATGGAAAGATATACGATGTTCTTGGATTGGAAGAATCAATAATGTACAAATGACTATACTACCCAAAGCAATCTACAGATTCAGAGCATTCCTATCAAACTACCAATGGCATTCTTCACAGAACTAGAACAAAAAATTTCACAATTTGTATGGAAACACAAAAGACCCCAAATAGCCAAAGCAATCTTGAGAAAGAAACACGGAGCTGGAGGAATCAGGCTCCCTGACTTCAGATTATACTACAAAGCTCCAGTAATCAAGAC
>NC_041214.2:108541912-108618899 GCF_002837175.3 Physeter macrocephalus | reverse complement strand
GCAAATGAAACAACTGACAAAGGACTAATCTCCAAAATTTACAAGCAGCTCATGCAGCTCAATATCAAAAAAACAAACAACCCAATACAAAAATGGGCAGAAAACCTAAACAGACATTTCTCCAAAGAAGATATACAGATTGCCAACAAACACATGAAAGAATGCTCAACATCATTAATGATTAGAGAAATGCAAATGGAAACTACAATGAGGTATCACCTCACACCAGTTAGAATGGCCATCATCAAAAAAATCTACAAACAATAAATGCTGGAGAGGGTGTGAAGAAAAGGGAACCCTTTTGCACTTTTGGTGGGAATGTAAATTATTAGAGCCACCTTGGATAACCATATGGAGTTTCCTTAAAAAAGTAAAAGTAGAACTACCATACGATCCAGTAATCCCACTACTGGGCATATACCCTGAGAAAACCATAATCTTATTTTTGATAAAGAAGGCAAGAATATACAACGGAGAAAAGACAGCCTCTTCAATAAGTGGTTCTGGGAAAACTGGACAGCTACATGTAAAAGAATGAAATTAGAACACTCCCTAACACCATACACAAAAACAAACTCAAAATGGATTAAACACCTAAATGTAAGGCCAGACACTATAGAACTCTTAGAGGAAAACATAGGCAGAACTCTCTATGACATAAATCACAGCAAGATCCTTTTTGATCCACCTTGTATCAAATGGAAATAAAAACAAAAATAAACAAATGCGACCTAATGAAACATAAAACCTTTTGCACAGCAAAGGAAAGCATAAACTATACTAAAAGACAAACCCTCAGAATAGGAGAAAATATTTGCAAATGAAACAACTGACAAAGGACTAATCTCCAAAATTTACAAGCAGCTCATGCAGCTCAATATCAAAAAAACAAACAACCCAATACAAAAATGGGCAGAAAACCTAAACAGACATTTCTCCAAAGAAGATATACAGATTGCCAACAAACACATGAAAGATGCTCAACATCACTAATGATTAGAGAAATGCAAATGGAAACTACAATGAGGTATCACCTCACACCAGTTAGAATGGCCATCATCAAAAAAATCTACAAACAATAAATGCTGGAGAGGGTGTGAAGAAAAGGGAACCCTTTTGCACTTTTGGTGGGAATGTAAATTATTAGAGCCACCTTGGATAACCATATGGAGTTTCCTTAAAAAAGTAAAAGTAGAACTACCATACGATCCAGTAATCCCACTACTGGGCATATACCCTGAGAAAACCATAATTCAAAAAGATTCATGTACCACAATGTTTATTCATTGCAGCTCTATTTACAATAGTCAAGACATGGAAGCAACCTAAGTGTCCATCGACAGATGAATGGATAAAGAAGATGTGGCACATATATAAAATGGAATATTACTCAGCCATAAAAGGAGACGAAATTGAGTTATTTGTAGTGAGGTGGATGGACCCGGAGTCTGTCATACAGAGTGAAGTATGTTAGAAAGAGAAAAACAAATACCGTTTGCCCACATTATATTGATAAGTGAAAAAAGTTACTTCCAGAAACATACATATATGTTTATATAACATATAGCTATAGGTATATAGATATTTGTGTACATATGCATACACACACAATAATCCTTACAGATTAAATTGGTGTGTATATTTGTGTATACATAGAAAATATCTTGCATATTAACAGTGCCTACATCTGGGGAGTCAAATCAGATTTTGGAAGCTACATGAAAAATCAGAAATCTTAAACTTTTTTCTTTGTATACTTCTGTGGAGTTTAAATTGTTTTACAGCAGATTCATTACCTATATAATCAGTTTTAATATAAAGACTGTAATTATGACTGCCTGTTAAATGACATATTCTAAGAGAAGCTGTGCATTAATGAGGGGAAAGAAGAGAAAGTTTCTAAATGAATATCTTGGAGTTGCTCAAAACTTGTTGCCAGCAAATTTTTTTCCCACTGCTGCTGGAGCATTAATTGGGACTTGGAATAGATGATCAACTTGCTCATGTGAATGCTTTACCCTGTGGAGAGAGGTATGGCTGAGAATTATAGCACCTTGTGGTACAGGTGAGGATGAAGCTTATCTACTGGATCAATTTTAAAAATAAAGGAATAGAGCCCTGGATGCTGCCTCTGCCTCACTTGACTGTCTTTACATTTAACCCAAGCTGCTCCACATATGTTGCCTTTACATAGAAACAATTCAACAGTTTATTAAATGTATTTATATGTTACATTTATATTATGCTTATGCATTGAATTACAATTAATTTTAAACTCTATGAATACATTTATGTTTCAGTTCTGCTGTTTTTAATTGAAAAATGATTCATGCTCAACTAATAATAAAAATTCAAAATATTAGAAATATAATTTGTATAAACTATAATTCTCCCTCTCCCCTAAAGTTCCTTCACCCTTTCCCAAGATGCAATCTTGCAACATTTTTGTGAATATACCTCTAGAAATTTTATTTACACATACAAACCCATGTATAGGTAGATATAAATATTTATGAACATGAGTAGCCTTTAACAAAACCTAAATGGTTGTATTCAATATTCTATCTGCCTTTTCTAATCATACATCTTAGAAATTGTTTCATAATATGACATGAATTTAAGAACTACAGTGCATATCATTGCTTGCACTATAATTTAATCATAATTTTAACAGATCAAATAATGTTTTTTAAACTTAGCTTGTTAAATTAATGTCATGTTGGTCAATTTTAGTAATGTGCTATTAAAAACCATATTATCAATTGCTCCAATAACGCTGCATATGACCTCCAATTCAAAGGCTTAAAACTATGATCATTTAATATTGCTCATGAAAATACAGTTTATATGAGCCATTCTTCTGGTCTTGGCTAAACTCATTCACTTGTCTGCAATTAGTCAAAAGTTGAGGAAGTTGTTTTGTTGTTCTTGTCTAAGTCCTCTGATATGTTTACACCTGTCTGGAGGTTGGCTGGATTTTGTCCCTTCTAGGATGGCCTTTGACTGGAACACCTGGGATGACTATGAAGATAAGGAAATCTGAACTCTCCTCCACATGTCTCTCACACCCCTTTCCGCATTAGATAGCTTTAGTTTTATGCAGGAAATACTATTCAAGGATTCTGAGGATACTAATTGGAATTTGTTTTTATGTTTACAGCTACATTATCTTTTCCCCTAGGGTCCATCTTTTTGTTCTTCGTGGGCCTTCTCTTTCATGCTAATGGTTTAACTAAGAGGCTGTGTCCTTGGTGCTTCAGTCGTATTTATTAACGGAGGATGATGTTAGAATAGGTAGCTGGCAAAGGATAGTATTAGATAGGTTTCAAAAAACCTCTCTCTTGAATGGGAGTGTGAACTATCTTTTATAACTAAAACTGATATTTTAACAGGCAGGTTTCACAAGTGGGAATGAAAAGCGAAGAAAGCAGACAGAATGAACAAATTCCAACTGCCAAATAAATTGGGCTTTACCCTGGAAAGGTGAAGCAATTCAGGATATTTTATTGCTCTACCAAATTGTCTCCCTTATCCTACCATATATGTTTTTCTCCTTTCTGTTGAAGAGGTTCAATTGATAACTCACTCTGTTCACTACACTAGTAGGACAAACACCCTTTCTAATTTCTTCTAAATATGTATCTATCAATTCATTTAACAAAACTTCTCAAGATTTGTACTGTGAGCAAGAGTCAGTGCTTGATTTACAGAGAGTAAAACAAAAGCTGCCCTAAGAGCCAATTTACTTTAATATAGTTCTTTAATGAATTAATCTGATGCTTCCCCTCCCACTGACCCTCCACATCCTGCTTTGTTGATTCTTGACTTAGAATTTCACTGAGGCCTCCTTGAGAAGAGCCTCATGTCCCTAGAGACTTGGGCCATTATTTGCTCTGATTTCATCCCCATTCACATTATTTCTGTTGTCAGTATTGCTGAAATAACTCAAACTTTCCTATGGCAAACTTTCTTATACTCTAACACTGTTATAGCTGAAAAAATTTTATAAGTATTAAGTAACATCATTTCTATGTAGTTTCTATAATGACTTTGAAGGAGTAGGAGAGAGATGTCCTTGTTTTCCCATCAGGAGCTAGAAACATGTAATTAAATATGTAATAGAATGATTTTAAAATAAAAAATCTTAATGTAACAAATAAGAGGAAACTCTTACTGATTCAATGGCAGATAATCCAGAATACACATTTTTAAAATGGAATACTTTGGCCTTAAAATATATTTAATCAAAGAGCTACTTCTGAACAATAATTTTTCATTGGTATATTTTCTCATGGGTAATCTACTTTCTATCCTCCCATTTATCAGTGGCAAATGAGATCTGCTATCATCTGTATTTTTCCATTAGAGAGCAAGTAGATTTTAATTCTCACAAACAACATTTTTAGGTAGTATTAAAGGAAGTATTAAATCTGATCTTAATTGCCTAAGATTTCCCAACATGATGACATAAATTATGATCTAATTATAGAACTAGATTTGTCAAATCTATAGAATGATGGAAATCATCTCTCTTACCTTAATGTTTATATGTATAAAATATCCTTATATCTAAAAATGTTTCTTCCTTTAAGATAACTGCTAATCTGCAGTCAGGCAGTTAACTCTTTGCACAGAGAATCAAGAACTTAATTTTTAACGAGTCAGATTCTGACCAACTTAAGTATTGTTACCACTCTCTTTGGAAATGACCATTAAGACATATCATGCCTCTCTCTAATAAACTTGTAACAGATACAAAATCACTTCTGGGAATTACTCCTAGAATTCCATATCTAAACTCAGCAGCTGGTAAGAAAACAGGTCTCTGTCATCTTAGAATAGGTTATTTATTTTTCAACCCTCTCAAGAGATTACCCCTTTGGCAACCAAACACTTTCTGCCATCTGCAGCAGGTGAAAAAAACAGAGAGAGTTCGTGAAATTCTGGTGCATTTCAGTGACCAAAAGATATATTTGCAAAAAAATGTTTTCTGTCATTTTGGTGGAAATTTTACATATTTTAAAGAAATGTTCCCTCCCCATGATCTCTGTCAAGATACCTTCTCTCTTCCAAGTATGTTACTGCTTTCCTTCCCAGATATCTATCTAATATACTGTCAGGAATTAGCCATTGAATGTGGCTATCAATTATCCTAAACTTATTCAATAACCATATTTCAAACTGCAATTTCTGCTTTAAGTTCCATTATTATCTTATGCCAATTTAGTTAACATCCAAAAGAGTCAATTCTCTTTCAAATTTCATTGCTTTTCTGTCTATCTTCTTGTTCTCTCCTTCAGTTTAACTCTCAAGTCTATGTAAGCATTGTACACTACACATACAGGCTAACAACGACTCATAATCACCATATACGTTTCAGATAACAAGAAATTTTGTGGATTTGCTGCTTCCTAGACCACCTACACTTTAATGTTACATTCAGAACTGTTTAGGTCTTATAATCTAAACAAGTGTATGAACAAAACCCCTTACCAATAAATCTCATAATATATTATATATATATATGTATACTTATAGTTATCATATATATTCATAGTTCTTATATAGTAAATTATATTATAGAATCTTTGAATTAGCACCTAATTACCTGCTCTCAAGATGGATGAATGAATAAATTTTTTTCCAGAAGGAAGCTAATTAACCAGACAAACAAGAGCACTCTCAAGAAGATAATCATTGTTCCCCTCTAGAGTTGAATCAGTGCCCAGAACATTAGAAGAAAATATGGGGATTTTCAGCAGTAATTATCAACCATTTCTAAACTGATATAGTCATTTATTCAAATAAAACATTGCTTAGAATTTCAGTTTGTAAAATAGGAAAAAGTTGAGCTACTTGGGTTGAGGCAGGATAAGAGGGGGAGGGGTTATGCCCAAATTTTGTCCCTACTATCTCACTTTGTGACATGATTCACTGCCTCTGAACTCTATGAGGACTATAGGTTACAGTTTTAAACTTGAATCTTTTGGGAAAAATTGATTATTTCTGATTACTGTGGTATATATGCTGTTTATATCACATGCGACTTGAGGAATAAACCTAAGGCAGCATATACTACCTTAAACTTTAAAATGTATTTTACATTTGGTCTTGAAAATATAATTCCATATGGAATAATTATGGAAAACAAAAATCTCATAGATGAAAATATTTAAGCTTTTCAAACATCTCAGTTTACTAAGTTCATGAAACATCAAACTTTTAAAATGATAAATGATATCAGCATGCCAATTTCTTTATAGAAACAGCCAAGTTATTGGTGAAGGAAACAAATAACCTATTCCAGTAAATTCTGGAAAGCGAGTACACAATGAGTTAGTGAACCCTGGAAATACATTATCACTGAGGACATCTGCTCAACTCTGGCAGCCTAAAGGCATCATGAGCTTTCAAGGCCTCTTGGCAATGAGAATAGAAGCAAATCATAGGGTCTAAGCAGAGGAGAACTCTCCACCCACATAGAACTTGGACATGATTTAACACATCATTGGATAAGGAAAAATAAAAACAACAAGCAAAATTCACCAGATATCAGAAGATTCCCAGAATAATTAGTTTTATTTATTATTACTTTTTTTTTTCTATTGAGTTTCTAACCTTTTTCCTTCTGATTTGCATGTCTGTACGTATCTAATTATTAATCCCCTGCTGGGTTTTGTTGTTTCATATATCTCCTCCCTGTTTGTCTTTTTTTTTTTTTTTTTTTCCGGTACTTGGGTCTCTCACTGTTGTGGCCTCTCTCCATTGCGGAGCACAGGCTCCGGATGCACAGGCTCAGCGGCCATGGCTCACGGGCCCAGCCGCTCCGCAGCATGTGGGATCCTCCCGGACCAGGGCACAAACCAGTGTCCCCTGCATTGGCAGGAGGTCTCCCAACCACTGCACCACCAGGGAAGCCCCCTGTTTGTCTTTGTCTCCTTACTTTGTCTAATGTACCCTTAGTTCAAGAACATTCCTCATTTTTATATAGTCAAATCCATGAGGACTGTGCTCTTTGAGTCTTTTTCTTCTTTCTTTAAAAATTTTGGGCTGCATTGGGTCTTCGTTGCTGTGCGTGGACTTTCTCTAGCTGTGGCAAGCAGGGGCTACTCTTCATTGTGGTGTGTGGGCTTCTCATTGCAGTGGATTCTCTTGTTGAGGAGCATGGACTCTAGGTGCATGGGCTTCAGTAGTTATGGCTCACAGGCTCTAGAGTGTAGGCTTAGTAGTTGTGGAGCACGGGCTTAGTCGCTCCATGGCATGTGGGATCTTCTCGGACCAGGGCTCGAACCCATGTCCCCTGCATTGGCAGGTGGATTCTTAACCACTGCACCACCAGGGAAGTCCCATCCTTGTAGTTTTAGAGCCAGCATTTCTACCAGCATGGGCATAAAAACTCCAAGTCAAAAATTTAAAGGGTGATAAGTTGGTCAAATTTTCAGGCAGCTGATTGAAGCAAGCAGAAATTATTTCTAGAGCAGTGCATTTTAATAAAATTTTCAAATGAATCTGACAAATAGTTCATAGGAACAGGAGCTCACAATTTAAAAAAAAATTAACATACAAATGAAGAAATCTACCACCATAAATAGGAGTCAGCAAAAAAAAAATTCACACAAACTAAACAATTGAGTCCTTGAAGATCTCATATGTTGAAGTTATAAGCTATAAAATATAAAAGTATTTTATATGTTTTAAAAATATGAAGAGAATATTTAAAATAGAAAAAAAAGTAGACCAAGCTTATTTAGGGAAACTGCTAAATATAATTTCTAGAAATCAAAAATAGAATAATTAAGATCTGAAAAAAATGGTCATATCAAACTGCAGATTAGGCTTAAATAAAGAAGAATTTGGTAAAGTGGAAAATGTATATATAAAGAAATTATGTAAAATAAGGCATGAAAACACTAGAGAAAAAATATCTAAGAAAAGTTAAGAGAGCAGACAGAGAAAGACAGACTGGAAATTAAATATTTAGAAGCATATCAAAGAAAAATGGAGACAGACAACTATCAAAGAGAAATATGTTAATAGTTTTCCAGAATTTAGAAAAGATAAAATCACAGATTCAGATACTTAAGGTCCAGGGAGCACAAGTAAAAAATGTCCCTTGGATGGAGTATGGTGAAATGGCAGAACACCAAAGAGAAAGAAATTTTATAAGCAGTTAGAGTTAGGATGCATTATCTATCATTCAATGACAATTAGTCCAACAGCTGCCTTCTCAATATCGTAATGGAAATACTAATATATTGGATAATATATTCATAGTAATTAGAGAAAATAACCATAGTACTAGAATTGTATATCCATTAAATTATCTTTTAAGAAAGAGGTTAAAGTAAACACACTTTCAAAAAAACAAAAGTTCTGTTCACTATCAAAAAAGTATCACTAAAAGGCTTTATAAAGCAGTGCTATCCAATAAAACTTTCTGCAGTGATGGAAATATTCTACATCTGTTCTGTCCAATATGGTAACCACAAGCCACACGTAACTTTAAGCACTTGAGATGTGGCTACTGTGGCTGAGGAACTGAATTTTAAATTTAATTAATTTAAATTTAAATAGTCACATATGGCTAATGGCTATGTATTAGACAGCAGTTCTAAGGGATATAATTTAAGAAGGAATAATGTGCAAAGATAATAATAAAATTATGTATAAATATTAAAATACGTAAAACAATTAAAAAATCATTTGTGTTGTTAAGAGAATCAAGAGAGATAAAACTGGAATCATAGTCAGTAATATGATCTGGGAAGAGGCTAATTGGTCAGAACATTTTAAAGTCCTTGTTCAGGAGGAGAGTAAAGTAAATATTAACTTAATCTTTAACAAGCTAAACAGTTATGGTAAATTCTAGGGAGACTAATAAAAGGAAAAATTAGAATACATAATTTCCAAACTAGGACATATATAAAAAAAGAGTGGATGTAAGGGGCAAAAAACCTCAATGTAAAATAAGGCAATGAGGAAGAAAAAAAATCTATATAATATACAACAAATAAAAGGGACAAAACAAGATTAGTAACAGACATAAATCTGAATCTGTCTGTGATAATATTAAATGTAAAAAGAATAATTTTCTACTTAAAAGGTAAAGATTACCCAAGTGTATTTTAAAAAGAGCTAGTTATATTTAGTGTATAAGAACATAAAATGAGGATAAGACAAAGTAAAGAGAAAGATATACCAGGCATATATAAACCAAAACAAAATTGATGTAAGCATGTTAATTTCAGAAAAAAAATAGGATTTAGGGCAAAAATTTACTATAGATAGACTTTTCTGTGTTAATAAAATTTTTAATTCATAAGGACAGAATTAAAAATTCAAAATATATAAACACTTAATAAAATAGTTTCAAAATATATAACAAATTTAATCATAATTAAAAGAAATTTATAAATCTGGCATCAGTATAAGACATTTTATCACAATTTTGCTCACCAAATTTTAGATAAGAAAGAGAGAAACTCTTAAGACATGGCAGTTTAAAGTAACATACTTAACAAGAATGATCAAATAAAAACTGTCATAATACAATTTTTTTAAGGCATATATATAATGTTCATGAAATTGACTATGTTTAGAGCCATAAAACAAGTTATAACAAATTTCAAAAAATGGATATCATACAATGTGGTAGAGAATGTTAAGTCACCACCAAACCCATATCTTCTTTTTGAGAAAATAGCTGGATTCCACTTCCCAGACTTGATTCCAGTTGAGACAAGAAAGTGCATGTAGCATACATAACCACAGATGCTATTTTATTCAATGGAATGTGAGCAGATATGATGTATGTTTCTTCCAAGCATGTGCTATAAACACCTCTCATAAATAATTCTCCATGCTCATTCCCATATGATCTTCATGGTGATAAGTATAAAGAAACGGAAGCCCTGTGCAAAGATACTATAGCCATGATATAAAGAATGCCTGGAATCTTGAATCACTGCTTAGGGAAGAGCCTCTTCCTAATCAAGAACATATGTGTTGGAAGCTTTACATGAAAAAGAAATGAAATTATATTTTGTTAACTCACTGGGATTTCAGAGTTTATCTGTTACAAATGCTAGTGTTATTATATCTAACACAAAAATTGATATCAGAAGTGCTGTAATACAGTACATCATTATATATATATAAACATAAATATATATCAGCATATAAACACATATACACATTAGGTTGTGATGAGTTCTTATTAAAGATTAAAAAAATGGGGAACCATGAAATGGCTGGCAATACACCTGGAGATATGTGACCTATGATAATTTGGAAGGTAAACTGTATGTCTTCTTAGTCTGCTGTTCCTAGTAAATAGTTGCAAAGAGTCAGTGTAGTAATATACATGGAATTCTGATTTTGGTAAGGTATCACAAGATAGATATAACCTCAAATAAGAATTTTTTACTTTGCCAGCCAAGATAAAAGAAAATAGATCTTTAAAAAAATTGTAGCAGAGAAGAATCAGAAAAGGCAATTGTTTCTAGACCTCAATTGGTAAGACATAAGACTAAGAGGGACGTTGAGAGTCAAAGACCTATGAAGATGTAACTCTGCAATAAAGGTCAGTGTGTTAATTATCTATTATTGCATAACAAATTACCCTGTGTAGCATATTAGTTATCTATTACTACATAACAAATTACCATATGTAGTAGACCCAAAGACATCAGGTCATAATCTCTAGAACCCATGTATGTTACTTTATATGATAAAGGTTTTGAGGTGTGATTAAGAATTTTGAGATGAGGAGATTATTCTGGATTATCCAGGTTGGCCTTAAATCCCATCACAAGTGTCCTTATAAAAGAGATACAGAGAGAAATTAGACACAGAGAGGAAACAGCAATTTGAAGATGGAGGCAGAGAATGGAGTGACACGCCAATCAACGCAGCAGACTCCAGAAGCTAGAAGCATGGAACAGATTTTCCCCTATAGTTTCCAGAGGAAGTGTGGCTTGGTTGATACCTTGATTTTGACTCAGTGAAACTGTTTTCAGATTTCTAGACTCCAGAACTGTTAAAGAATACTTTTCTACTGTTTTAAGCTACCAAGTGTGTGATTATCTGTTACAGCAGCCATAGGAAACTCATACACCATTAGCAGCTATAAACAACAAATATTTATTTTTCTCACTGTTTCCCAGGGTCAGGAATACAGGATTGACTCAGCTGGATTGCCTTGGCTTAAGATCTTTTACAGATCCATGATCAAGTTGTCTGTAATCATCTCTAGGCTCAACTGGGGAAGATCTCTCTCCAAATTCACTCATAAAACTTATTGGCTGACCTCAGAAGATCTGCTTCCAAACTCATTTATGCAGTACTTTCCACATAGATGCATCAGTTCACAACAGCTGGCTTCTCCAGAGTGAGCAGTCTGAAAGCAAGAGAAGGCCAAGATGTGGCTTCCAAGATGGAAGCCACAGTGTTTTTCTAACTTAATATTGGAAGTGAAATCTCATCACATAGCCATATTCTATTAGTTAGAAGTGAGTCAATAAGTACATTCAAGCAGAGCATATTGTACAAGGGCATGCATAGCAGGAGATAAGGATCTTTGGGGGCCATGTTGGAGGCTACCTACCACACAGGCATAAATTTTATGAGGTATTTTATATACTTAGAAACACTAAGAAGAAAAGTTGTTTTATCTTAGCTCAGGAATGGGTGGGGGTAAGAGGAAAGGGTGAATCTTAGAATTCCTGGTATAATTCTGGATATTCTGAAGAAAGCAAAACTGTAAGAACAGAAATCAGATCATTGGTTGCCAAAAAGTGGTACTTTGAGGTTGATGAAATTATTCTGTATCTTGATTGTAGTTGGAATTACCAAAAACATATAGTTAGTATATATTTATCTAAATCATCAATCTATACCTACAATGGGTCAATTTTATATTAGCATATAAATTACATCGCAACAAATCTGACTATAAAATCACTCCTTCAATGCAAACCAGGAATAACATTCAAGGAATGAATAAGTATAATCAGATACAAACATTTCTGGGAAAAATAAAATGAGAATACTCCTCAAATTATTTTAGGATGTTGAGTAACCTGAGTCGCAAAATCTGAAAATGAGATTAAAAAATCAGAAAATTAGAGGCTTATCTCATTCATAAACATAAATACAAAAATTCTAAACAAAAATTAGCAAAATAAATACTTAAAAAAATAAAAAGGACACTACATCATGATAGAATTGGATTCATCCTAGGAATGCAAAATTACTTTCTAAATTAAAAGATTAATGTGATTCATCAAGATAATCTTAATAGGTAAAGAAAAAGAATTAGACAAGTTTCAATATCATATATATATTTTAAACATAACTCTCAACAAATTAAGAATAAACAGGAATTTCCTTTAATTGACTTTAAAAGATTATAGTCACTGTTGCCAGGATTTTTATAAGCAATATCTCTCACAGATTTAAGAAGAAAACAAACAAAATATTTTCTCCAAACTCAGAATAATAGGTACTAGTGTGAATTCATTCAATATGCCATATGTTTTTGGTTGCCTACTCACCATCCTTTATTTCTTGTTAGTAGAATCCAGTTTTGTTCAGAATAACATTGGTGTCCTTCCACATATGACAAAGCAAAATCAGCCTAAGTTGTTATAACAATCGTTATTCATTTGCCAGATATGGAATTTACTAGCTTCCTATTGTAGCCAGTTATGACCATGAGACCCCGTCTGGCAAAGGGAACATAGCCCTCAACTACTATTTGATTAGAATTGCTTCTAGGAACACTTACTTTCTATCAAAAAGAAACACATGATATCACTCACACAAAATAAATTCCAAAGATTTAAAGATCTAAAAACAATAACAACAACAAAAAACCAAAAAAGAAACATGTAGATGGCAGCACCTTTCTTGCCTTGAACATGAATATAATGTCTGAATCTAAGAGAAGTCATCTTATACCCATGATACAGAGAGTAACTTGCTGAGGATGATACACAGAAGAATGAAAAGAAGATGCTTGAATATGTTGTTAAGCAGCTCTATCAGTACAGGGTTGTCTGTGTAGACTTGGGCATGATTAATGTTTTTATTGCTTCAAGCAAGTATAAGTAAGGAATTTTGTACCTGCAGCTGAAAGTACTCTAACTGATAAAACTACTGATCACCCCAAGTTCTCTTATAATTAAACTATCTTTATTTCCAATTCATGAGAATATAGATGGGGTAGTTTGGTTATTTTTACTTGTAACAAAAATTATTTAGTTCAAAAATCTTATACTTAACAAAGAATTTTAAAATTTGTATGGAAACACAAAAGACCATGAATAGCCAAAATGATCTTGAGAAAAAAGAATGAAGTTGGAGAAATCACTCCCTGACTTCAAACTGTACTTACTACAAAGCTACAGTAATCAAAACAGTATGGTACTGGCACAAAAACAGACATATAGATTAATGGCACAGGATAGAAAGCCTAGAAATAAACCCATGCACCTATGGCCAATTAATCTACAGCAAAGGAGGCAAGAATATACAATGGAGGAAAGAAAGTCTCTTCAATAAATGGTGCTGGGAAAACTGGAGAGCTACATGTAAAAAAAATGAAATAGGAACATTTTCTAACACCATATACAAAAATAAACTCAAAATGTATTAAAAACCTAAATGGAAGACTGGATACTATAAAACTCTTAGAGGAAAACAGGCAGAATACTCTCTGACATAAATCACAGCAATATTTTCTTGGATTGTCTCCTAGAGTAATGGAAATAAAACAAAAAATAAATAAATGGGAACTAATTAAACTTAAAAAGCTTTTGCACATTAAAGGAAAACCATAAAGTGGAAAGACAACCTGTAATCTGGGAGAAAATATTTGTAAGCAATGTTACTGACAAGGGATTAATTTCCAAAATATACAAACAGCTCATACAGCTTAATATATAAAAAATATTTTAAAATGAAAGGAAAGTGTAAATATACATTTCTCCATAGAAGACATACAGATGGCCAAGGGGCACTTGAAAAAATGCTCAACATCACTAATTATTAGAGAAATGCAAGTCAAAACTAAAATGAGGGATCACCTTACACCAGTCAGAATGGCCATCATTTACAAGTCTACAAATAACAAATGCTGGAGAGAATGTGGAAAGAAAGGAGCCCTCCTACACTGTTGGTGGGAATGTAAATTGGTACAGTCACTGTGGAGAACAGCATGGAGGTTCCTTAAAGAACTAAAATTAGCATTACAATATGATCCTGCAATCCCATTCTTGGGCATATATCTGGAGAAAACTCTAATTTGAAAAGATACATGCACCCCAATTCTCATAGCAGCACTATTTACAACAGCCAAGACATGGAAAGAAGCAACCTAAATGTCCATAAACAAATGAAAGAATAAAAAAGGTGTTTTATATATATACGTATATATGTATATATATATATATAGAGAGAGAGAGAGAGAGAGGAATATTACTCACCCATAAAAAGAATGAAATAATGCCACTTACAGCAACATGGATAGACCTAGCGATTATCATATCAAGTGAAGTAAGTCAGACAGAGAAAGACAAATATCACATGATATCACTTATATGTGGAATCTAAAAAAATGATACCAATGAACTTGTTTACAAAACAGAAGTAGACTTACAGACATTGAAAACAAACTTATGGTTACCAAAGGGGATAGTGGGAGTGGGGAGAGAGATAAATTAGGAGTTTGGGATTAACATATGCACACTACTATATATAAAATAGATCAACAACAAGGACCTATTTTATAGCATAGGGAACTATGCTCAATATCTTGTAATAACCTATAATGAAAAAGAATATGAAAAAGAATATATATGTGTGTGTATGTAACTGAATCACTTTGCTGTACACTTGAAACTAATAAACATTGTAAATCAATTATACTTCAATAAAAAAAACTTATACTTGAAAATAATGTGTATTCTCAAAGAAACCAGTTTCAGTTCTGGATTTCGATGTAACAAATGAGTCCAAAATCTAGTGGCTTAAAATAACAATGATTTACTATTTCTCATTGCTTCTTATTTTTTGAGTTGGCTGACTTAGCTTTTTTTCTGTGCCACGGGGTGTTGGCTGAGGATACAAAACACTTATCTGGCTACCTTCCGCTGGGAGCGTGGCTGGGACAGCACATCCAAGATGGCTTCATTCAAACTCATGGTACCTCTTCTGTGGTATCTGGAATGCCTGCAAGCTGGTTTGGGCTTTTTCTCTCTCATCACTCAGTAATCTTGCCCATAGCTTTTTTACTTTATGGCTGGATCCCAAAGGAATGAAAATGGAAGCTGCTAAGTCTCATAAGGAAGGGCCATGCACCAGAACTCACACGATATCACTTTGCCTCTTTCTCCTGGTCAAAACAAGTCATAAGACTAGCAATGATTCAGGAGAGGCAAAATAGCTTCCATATCTTATGAGAGATTGAAGGAACTGTTGGTAGCCATCTGCTGAATGGATAATTTGTCTTTAAGTCACTTGTAATAACATTTTTCTCCTACCCCCATTATACTTTATTTTATAACATGTGTCATCTTACTGTAATGCTTAAAATAAAAGTATATTCTATGCAGTGAAGAGTTGCTAAAAAGAAAAGTGGAAGATACGGTATAGATTTAAATATATATTATTTATTCTATACTAATTCAAGATAAGTCATGATTTTTTGTTACAGGACAACTATTGGAAGTAACTAAATGATTAATAGAGGCAAAAGTGATAGTGTACTGAGTCAATACTTTTATGTTACATAATCTTCTCTCCATTTCTTCTTCCAGACATGTGGCTATACTCTCTGACATAAATCACAGCAATATTTTCTTGGATTGTCTCCTAGAGTAATGGAAATAAAACAAAAAATAAATAAATGGGAACTAATTAAACTTAAAAAGCTTTTGCACATTAAAGGAAAACCATAAAGTGGAAAGACAACCTGTAATCTGGGAGAAAATATTTGTAAGCAATGTTACTGACAAGGGATTAATTTCCAAAATATACAAACAGCTCATACAGCTTAATATATAAAAAATATTTTAAAATGAAAGGAAAGTGTAAATATACATTTCTCCATAGAAGACATACAGATGGCCAAGGGGCACTTGAAAAAATGCTCAACATCACTAATTATTAGAGAAATGCAAGTCAAAACTAAAATGAGGGATCACCTTACACCAGTCAGAATGGCCATCATTTACAAGTCTACAAATAACAAATGCTGGAGAGAATGTGGAAAGAAAGGAGCCCTCCTACACTGTTGGTGGGAATGTAAATTGGTACAGTCACTGTGGAGAACAGCATGGAGGTTCCTTAAAGAACTAAAATTAGCATTACAATATGATCCTGCAATCCCATTCTTGGGCATATATCTGGAGAAAACTCTAATTTGAAAAGATACATGCACCCCAATTCTCATAGCAGCACTATTTACAACAGCCAAGACATGGAAAGAAGCAACCTAAATGTCCATAAACAAATGAAAGAATAAAAAAGGTGTTTTATATATATACGTATATATGTATATATATATATATAGAGAGAGAGAGAGAGAGAGGAATATTACTCACCCATAAAAAGAATGAAATAATGCCACTTACAGCAACATGGATAGACCTAGCGATTATCATATCAAGTGAAGTAAGTCAGACAGAGAAAGACAAATATCACATGATATCACTTATATGTGGAATCTAAAAAAATGATACCAATGAACTTGTTTACAAAACAGAAGTAGACTTACAGACATTGAAAACAAACTTATGGTTACCAAAGGGGATAGTGGGAGTGGGGAGAGAGATAAATTAGGAGTTTGGGATTAACATATGCACACTACTATATATAAAATAGATCAACAACAAGGACCTATTTTATAGCATAGGGAACTATGCTCAATATCTTGTAATAACCTATAATGAAAAAGAATATGAAAAAGAATATATATGTGTGTGTATGTAACTGAATCACTTTGCTGTACACTTGAAACTAATAAACATTGTAAATCAATTATACTTCAATAAAAAAAACTTATACTTGAAAATAATGTGTATTCTCAAAGAAACCAGTTTCAGTTCTGGATTTCGATGTAACAAATGAGTCCAAAATCTAGTGGCTTAAAATAACAATGATTTACTATTTCTCATTGCTTCTTATTTTTTGAGTTGGCTGACTTAGCTTTTTTTCTGTGCCACGGGGTGTTGGCTGAGGATACAAAACACTTATCTGGCTACCTTCCGCTGGGAGCGTGGCTGGGACAGCACATCCAAGATGGCTTCATTCAAACTCATGGTACCTCTTCTGTGGTATCTGGAATGCCTGCAAGCTGGTTTGGGCTTTTTCTCTCTCATCACTCAGTAATCTTGCCCATAGCTTTTTTACTTTATGGCTGGATCCCAAAGGAATGAAAATGGAAGCTGCTAAGTCTCATAAGGAAGGGCCATGCACCAGAACTCACACGATATCACTTTGCCTCTTTCTCCTGGTCAAAACAAGTCATAAGACTAGCAATGATTCAGGAGAGGCAAAATAGCTTCCATATCTTATGAGAGATTGAAGGAACTGTTGGTAGCCATCTGCTGAATGGATAATTTGTCTTTAAGTCACTTGTAATAACATTTTTCTCCTACCCCCATTATACTTTATTTTATAACATGTGTCATCTTACTGTAATGCTTAAAATAAAAGTATATTCTATGCAGTGAAGAGTTGCTAAAAAGAAAAGTGGAAGATACGGTATAGATTTAAATATATATTATTTATTCTATACTAATTCAAGATAAGTCATGATTTTTTGTTACAGGACAACTATTGGAAGTAACTAAATGATTAATAGAGGCAAAAGTGATAGTGTACTGAGTCAATACTTTTATGTTACATAATCTTCTCTCCATTTCTTCTTCCAGACATGTGGCTTTATTTTAGAATGGAAGAACAATGGGGCTCTATTTTATAATTATATTTTCAATGAAAATTCTCCTCCATTCTAATATAAAAATTATTTCTTCCACTTTGCATAAAAATACAGAATACGGAGATGATTAGAGAAGATTTTTCTATTACCCAAGAGAATACTTAAAAAAGTAAAACTACAAGTTAAGAGACCAGAAATGTCAAATATACTTACATATGCATAGATTGCATTAGTAAATTACAATTATTTCTTGTATTTCTTTTTTAAAAACTACATCTATTTTAGAGATTATTAAGGACTTGCTCTATAGAACTGACGTAAATTTATTGATTTGTTTTGTGTTTTAAGAAAGCTCCTTGGTATATGGATATACATATATACAATGTAATATTATTCAGTCTTATAAAAAGAAGGAAATCCTATCATTTGTGACAACATGGATGAACCTGGAAGATGTTATGTTAAGTGAAATAAGCCAGACAGAGAAAGACAAATACCACATGGTATTCCACTTATATGTGGAATCTTAAAAAAAATTGAAATCGTAAACAGAGTAGAAAACTGGGTTGCTAGAGCTAGGGGGTTGGGAATAGGGAGAGGTTGGTAAAACAATACAAACTTTCATTTACAAGATGCATAAAGTCTGAGGATCTAATATATAATACAGTGACTAGAGTTGATAACATTGTATTGTATAATTGAAATTTACAAAGAGAGAATTTAAATGTTCTCATCAAAGGAAAAAAATGGTAAATGTGAGGTATGGATGTCTTAATTAACTCAATGAGGGGGAATCCTTTTACCATTTACAGAAATATCGAGTCATCATGCTGTACTCTTTAAATATCTTACAACTCTTTGTCAATTATACCTCAAAAGCTGGGGGAAAAAGGAAAGCTTCTTGAAGAACGGCATGAGAGAATTGTCTAAGGTATCTTAACATGTAAATTCAAATGTCTTTTTTAGGGCATATTTATATTCTATAGAATTCATTTTCTCCATTCCAGTTAATTGTCATTCTTCATTGTCATTCTTCATTACTTATTTAAAAAAACAAATATCTTCTGAAATCCAGATTAGCAAAAATTAATAATACTTAGAATAGGTAATATATTACATTTTGTCGATCAGTACTCTAGTCAATCAATCTTAGTCTCCTCTACAAACACATGCATATATTTAAGTACATATTTATGTACATAAATACATATATATGTGTATATATAAACACATACATATATACATACATGTAAAGAAAGTTGTCAGAAAATATATAAAGGAAAAGAAAATTGAAAGACACTGGACTTAGAGAGTTATTGTCACTACATCTAGTCAGAGAATACAGCTGAGTTGGTAATTAAACAGTCACACTCCCACTGACAGGCCTGCAGCTATGTAGCACTCATTCCCAGAATACGACTGGATCTAGACTCACACTGAAAACTACCATTAAATGGGCTTCCTTCAGACGGATTCAATCTCTCCAGCGAGAGAGTGCAAATTATAAAATTCGGACTAAGAGGAGTCAAGAAATACCCAATCTTAATCAAAGAGTATATGCACTGATAGAAGCTAAAATGATATTGTATAATTTAATGCATTTACCCTTCAAATTACAAGTTAATTCTTTACAAAAATTTATTTACTGTATTAGGATGTACAGCAGTATACAATAATGGGATATACAACATCTCATAATAATAATGTTTGATGATGTCTTTTAATAATATCCAATCTGTATTTTTAGCTCAAGGTAGAAAACAAACATGGTTACCAAGGGGAAAAGGGGAGGAGGGAGAGGGATAAATTGGGAGACTGGGATTGACATGTACACACTACAATATATAAAATAGATAACTAATAAGAACCAACTGTATAATACAGGAAACTCTTACTTAATACTCTGTAATGACCTATCTGGGAAAAGAATCTAAAAAAGAGTGGATATATGTATATGTATATGTATAAGTGATTCACTTTGCTATACAGCAGAAAGTAATACAACATTGTAAATCAACTATACACCAATAAAAATTAATTAAAAAAAGAAAATTAAATCAAAATCAATTCCCTCAATCATTTCTAAAAAAAGTTAAACTAAAATTCAAAATGACCAAGAATATTAAATTGTACATAGGCTGCTAACATCAATAAAAGATTCACTCCTTATAATATCACTGAATTCTATACAGTTCCCAATAATAGAAACTATATTATAGCTATTAAAACCTAGATTTGCATAGTGATTATTTGTCCATTGAACCTAATTTCCTTTCATGAATGTTATTCTTCTCAGAATTCCTACTTTGGATAGAAACTGATGCAAGGGGACAGAATTTTATTCTTAACCCAAGCTCAAAGAAAAGTATTATTTGTGAAATGACAACCCTGAAACAAAGGTCTCAAATTCCCTGACCAATGCCTTCCACTCTAAGTATGTCCTCACCAACTCCTTTTTGATTGAAGATTCCAGAAATATTCCTGCATAGTTTTGCTGCCAATCTTTGTTCTGCCAAGACAATAGGTAGCTACAAGCCTGAGATCACAGTGGGAATTCACCCTAGCCAAATTAATGCCAGAAGATGCAATGATATCACTGCCTTCAGCCAAATGGTTGCTCACATGGTCTCCAAGCAATAATTTTGTTCCATGGTTTTGAAGCAGTATAGGAAATTCTACTCAAGCCTCTAACTATGAGAAAAAGGACCACAAAAGACAAAATCAGGGCTATATTTTGCTCTATCACTTAAAATTCTTCCGTACTGACCTCACTGTTTACCTGCCTTTCCAATTAGGATCCTGTTTATTTTTTACCTAAATGGTTTCTGATGTAATAACAAATTTCTTCTTCAAAAGATTTGTTCTCTAGTAGTCAGCTGATTTTTGTCCACAGCCTTCCTCTGACTTAAATCAGGACTCATATTCTATGTGTTGATCCCAATGACACCTTGGCAAAAAGCTCTTGAAACTTCCCAGGCAAGACTACCCCTTCTGCCTCTTCTGCCTGGCCTTTCATTGGTCTTTTTGGTTGCAGCCTTTAGCAATCTGTATTTTGCTTTGACATTATCAAGTAATCAGCACCTTGACCATTTCCTTCTCACCACCATCTCCTGTAATAACATGTTTAGTATCACTTTCCTTATAGTGCAGCTTGAGTCTGTTCAAGTGTTCCAATAACGCACCCTCCTCAAATCACAATCTTGTCCTTGGCCTAATGAAGGTAAACTCTCCATAGGGTATATTTTCTACAATCAAATATGCCACAAAAGTGACATATTTAATACTCAGATATTTTGTTTAGCACAAGATACTCAGATATTTTGTTGGCACATTGACATTACCAAAAATAAATTAAATTTAGATGCCTTTGACACCACCACTCACTATTGCCTTTTGCTAATCCCATTCACAAAGGACATTGTCCTTTGAATATGCAATCTCTAGGTTAATGATGAGTATAAGAAAGAATACCATGCTCTGGTTCACCTTCTCCACCCTCTTAAATTCAAACATCTGCCAACTGTGTTTGAGGAAATCCAGACTTACAATGAGGCTGGAAGACCTCCCTTCTAACTTTGACTGATTGGAAGATTGAGGAAGAATCCTTGATTTCATAGATCAGTGGAAAACAAAAAAGTAAGGAGAAGACGTTACAGAGAGCAAATAAATGTGCACAGGATGGTGAAGAAGAGAGCTCTCAACTCATTTCAGGAATTCTATCATTATTGTAACCCCAGTTAACTCTGAAAAATAGTATCAGTAAATATTTAATTGAACAGAATTAAAATATTATTAAGACATAGCTCCTCAGAAATTGGAGGGCTGCCTATGCCTGCATCTTTCTCTAATTCAGTTATTATTTTTTAGCCTTTTAAAAATTAATTAAGCCATATTTCCTCAAGAGAAATCTTACAGATAACCCCAACATTAAAAAATAATATAAAGCTTCTCTGGTTGAATAAAAGTGGGAGGCATTGTTTCATTAGCCTCTTTCTTGACACTCTAAGCCACTACAACCCTGCCATATCCCCTGAGAAAAACTTGATTATCTCTTCGTTCTTTGCCTTTATATTTAGGTCTTCACCAGTGTCTAATACTGGCCTACTGCTCTGACTTGTACGATACTTGCCTTAGTTGGCTTCTTAATCTGTTCTGTAACCTAATTCTCACCTGGCCATTATTTGGCACACTGAAATGCTAGTTAATAAACATGGCCGATAACTGTCACCTACCTTTACCGTTGTTTAAATTTAGAGTCCATTTCCTCATCACATGACCCTCCAAATTTAACTGGATTCAGTTTGTGTGTGTGTGTGCATGACATGGGAAGGGAACCATTACAATAGAAGTGAATTATGAGATTCAGTCTAGGTATAATTGAGAGCACTTATACATTTTACCTAATTCAGGTTATTTTAATTAAGTTTAACTCAGTGAATTGTCTGTCATCAATTTCTAATTTTCCAGGTTCCTCTGCTAGACCTTGTCACTTAGGATTGTAGTTATATGGTCCGCTGATTTCCATCTCCTCTCTCAACCCACACCATACAGAAACACACAAATGCTTTATGATGAGCTACTCAGAACTCACCTATTCTCTATTACTCCCATTTGGATTTGAAAATAATCCTGTTTATCACCTAGACTTATTTTTCTCAAACACAATAGTGATTACCTAGTTTTTAATCTTGATAATTAAATATCATGTCCATCGCTGAGAGTATTCTTCATGAGTGTTTTAAACTCGGGGTGTTCTCTGTGGGTTTTTTATCTTATATGAATTTCTGCTAATAGAATAATAATCTCATGGAATTGTGGAATAGACTTAAAATTTCTCCAAAATCCATTTTCTTTACTTTCTTTTCTTTCTTTTTTAGCAATGAAACATTTTCAAGTAGGCTCATAACCTAAACTTGCAGTTAAGTAAGATTGAATGACCAAAATCCATAAGATAAAATATGAGCTGAAATAATGTGAACAACTTCTGGATCATGCTACTAAAGGGATATGGCATGCATTAGACATCTTTTCTCTTCTTTGCTTTCTTACTGACTTGTGGTTTTTTAAAACTTTTTGTTAAATACATTTTTTATTTAGAACAGTTGAAGATTTTTGTAAAAATTATGAAAATAGTACAAAAACTATCACACAAATTCCATTATTATTAAAATCTTATATCATTATGGTACAACTGCTGCAATTTATTAACCAATATTGATACATTATTATTAACTAAAGACTATACTTTGTTCATATACTCTCAGTTTTTACCTAAAGTTCTTTTTCTTTTCCAGGATTTCATCCCAGATACCACATTACTTTTACTACTCATATCTCCTTAAGCTCTTTCTGGCTGTGAGTCTTATTCTTGATGACCTTTATAGTTTTGAGAAGGATCGTTCAGGTATTTTGCAGTATGTGCCTCAATTAGAATTTGTATGATGTTTCCTTCATGTTTAAACTGGAGTTATGTGTTTTAGGAGGAAGAAAAAAGAGGTAAAGTCCCATTCTCATCACATCATACCAAGCGTGCATATTTTTTAATATTATTTATTAATGTTGATGTTAAACTTAATCACCTGGCTGTAGTTGCTCCTTATAATGCCGTTTCTAGTATGCCTCTTTAGATACACTACTATGTGCTAGCCACACTTAAGTAGGAATTAAGCTCAAACTCCTTTAGGGTGAAGTATCTACATACTTTTAAAAATTCTTCTACAAAGGAGTTTGTATATTTTCCTCCATTTATTTATGTATTTAATCATTTACTTATATCAGTTTGGACTCATGAATATTTATTTCATAAGATGCTGCACAATTTTTTTGCTAAAATTGTTTCAGCTTTGGTCATTAGGAATTCTTTCAGTTGGCTCCCATGTCTTGGTGCAATAGCTAGGACTTCTAGTACAATATTGAATTGGAGTGATGAGAGAGGACAATCCCTGCCTTATTCCATGATCTAGTTTCTCCCCATTAATTAAGAATGTTAGTTGTAAGGACTTTTGTAGATGTTCTCTATAAACTTGAGGGCTTTTCTCTGTATTCCTAGTTTGTTAAGAGTTTTTATTATGAATGTGTGGTCATTTTGCAAAATTCTTTTTCTGCATCAATTGATATGTTCACATTATTTTTCTTCTTTAGTCTGTCAATATGGTGGATAACATTGATTGAATTTCTAATATTGAACCAGCTTTTCATACCTGGAATAAGTCACACTTGGTTTTTTTATGCATTGTAGGGTTTGATTTGCTAATATATGTTCATTAGAGATATTGGTCTGTAGTTATTCTCTAATATAACATCTTTATGTGGTTTTGTTGTAAGAGTAATGCTGACCTCACAGAATAAATTCAAAGTGTTACTTATACTTCTATTTTCTGGAAGATATTTTGGATAATTGTCATATTTCTTCCCTGAGACTTCATCAGTGAAATAATCTGAGCCTAGTGGTTTATTTTTTTGGATAGTTATTACCTACTGATTTAATTCATTGAATAGATATAGATAATCTTATTTGGATGATCTATTTCTCCTTGTGTGAGTTTTGTTAGTTTATGTCTTCCAAGGAATTTATTGCATGTAAGACATCAAATTGGTGGCCATAGTGTTGTTTGTTAATACCACTTCATAATCTTTTTTATGTCCATGAGGTCAGTAGTGATGACCTCTTGTTCATTTCTGATTTTATTCATTTATATTGTTTCTTTCTTACTTTTTTTTCTTTTTCTTTTTTTTTTTTTTTTTTTTTTGGTTAGCAGGGCAAATGGTTTGTAGATTTTTTTATTAAAACTTTCAAAGAACTAGAATACTAGAATTTTTGTTTGTTTTTTTCTATTTGTTTTCCTGTTTTAAATTTCATTGATTTTTGCTCTGAATTTTATGTTTAATTTTTCTGTTTCTTTTAGATAGACTTAAACTGCTTTTCTTCATCTAGTTTCCTGATGTAGAAGCTTAGGATATTGGTTTTAGATTTTCTTTCTTTCCTTAAATATACATTTTAATGCTATAAATTTTCCTCTAAGCACTGCATTTTCTGCATCCCACAAACTTTGATAAGTTATCTTTTACTTTCCATTTAGTCCAAAACAGTGATTAATTTCTAAGATATCTTCTTTGACCCATGTGTTATTTAGAAACCTGCTGTTTAATTTCCAAGTATTTGGAGATTTTCCAGCTATCTTTCTGTTGTTGATTCTAGTTCCAATGCGGTCTGAAAACATACTTTATACGATTTCAGCTCTTTTCAATCTGTTAAAGCTTTATTCACTTATTATATGATAGTGTAATCAAGAGCTTAAAATAGATTCTGGCTCCATAGTGTTTCATTTTTTCTCCACACAATGATAAGGAGTGATGGTAAGATAATATGCAGCCCAGGTAAGGGGAATCATCTCATTGCTAAGAAGCCCTAACCACAAGTCTCCTTTTTCTAGAACTAAGGTGGTAGGGGGAAGGGGAGGAATAAGGGGAAGGGCTACAAGTGGAAAAGTACTGATTCAGAGTGGGGAAAAAGTACTTCAGCCAAGGTCTTATGATAAGGAGGTCTTAAAGAGGCCCTTGGGAAGTGCATCAGCCAAGGCCCTCAGTACGAAGGCCTCCAAATGGAGGTGTCTGGGCTAGAAATGCAGATATGACCCAAGGAGAGGGTTTCTAAGTGTATTCCTGCAATTCCTTCCAAAGAAATGCAATTGGCTGGCAGTGTACCAAGTCTAGTATGAGGAGGACAGCCTCCTCCTCTCCCCACAAACCTGACAGGCAAAGCCTGTAATTGCCTATGTCTGGGCCTAAAATATCATACATAGGGTTTGACCTGGAGCCAGACTCATCAAAACCCTATAATTTTTGCTGAAAACCAGGTGTCTTGTTTTCAGTAATAAAAATTGAGATCAATAGGCTTATAGTGTGAGGATTTATGTTAATCTGGCTAGAAGCTGGGCTGTGTTTAATGTTTGCTCTAGGTATAGGTACCAAAGTTTTCAAATAACTTGTGTCATTGGTGGTATAGTGGTGAGCATAGCTGCCTTCCAAAGTCTTAAAATTCCTCTAGTATCTTTGCTTTTGTCTCCCCTCTTGATGACTTTAGGTTATCCTGAGTACTTCTCAGAAAATTCTTTTGTTTTGCAGCTCTTTCAGCTGTAATCCATTATTATGCTGTGGCTCTCTTGCTGTGATGATCACTGAGATAGCAAACATCTCTCTTCTAATACTTCTGCTTCTTTGGCTCATATTGACATGGTGCCAATTTAGACCACAAAATAAAAGTCACTTTTTGGAACTGGCAGTGCTCTTCAGGACATTCACACAAAAATAAATGACTATGTGTGGCAGCCATCCAAGCCCTAACTCTCCCCTAGAATATATGTGTGGATTCTTTGGAAAGGGTGAAAAAGAGCCTTCCTATTGCAGTTTCCTGTTGTGGAAGAGCTCTACTCCACCACTTCTTGTTGCTGGGGTACCTTCAGGCAGTGAATATACTTCTTGGGTGAGAAATTGAGGAGACAGAGCCAGCTGTCTTTCTTGGTGTTTATTTGACTCAAGCAAACTCCCTATCTATTCAATTTTAAATGGCAAGTGTGAGGAGGAAGATAGCTTCCTTCTCTCGACTCCACTAACTCTTTTCTAGTCCTTTCCCTTTGTTTAACTAACACAGAGCCATTCAGCAAGTCTGTTGGCTAAACAGATGTGTCTCTTGAGGTCTCTTCCTTATTCTGTCACCTTGAATTCTGCATGCCACGAAGGCTTTAGTTTCCTATCTCTCCAATTCTCCTTTCTTATTGATTTGAGTTTATGGTGATGTTAAGGGCTCTAAGACCATTTCTGGTGCCTCTTAAGTCCAAAAGGAAACAGAGAAGTGTTTGCCCCCACTGCTGCAGTCTCTCTGAACTTAGAATATTGGGTATTTAGTACCTTCAGTGTTCAGGTTTGGTCCTTAATTGTAATTCAGAAAGAAATAGAAAAATATAATAATCTTGTTATGATTTTTAAATAAAAGGCTTTGCTGATAGTTTATGATTTTCTTTTTACCCAATTTCTGATTCTTAAAAATATATAATAAATGATTCTCTTTTAAACAAATTCCTCTGAAATGTAATTCCTCTCACAAAGTCAGAGTATCTATAATTTGGTCTGCCCTTTTTCAGAGATAGCATTTAACTTTATCTTACTAATATTCAAGAAATGAGAGTCCACATTTTTAAAGGTCTGAAAGCATTCATCTTAATTTTAAAGACACATTTTCTAAATCTTTTGAAATCTCAAAAACCTTTCAACGGTAATTATTCACTGACAGATCAACATTCTGTAATCATCTTATTTAGAGCATGGCATGCAAATCCAGACTCTAGTGGTTGCAACAATATTTAGTAATTTATGAACTGTGAAGAGAACAAACGATGGACTTTCAGTCTGTCGGTGGTCTGGTTAAGAGAGTAGCCTAATGAACCACGCATCGGGCTTGGAGTTTCACCTTCTCTAATCAGTGAAGTGACCTTGTAGGCATAATCTACATGTCCATTTTCTTACATATCAAATGACCAAATTCTACTGGAAAAGGAAAGGAGAACTATCCGACTAACAAGAGAAAATCACTGTAACTAACCAAAGCATAAAGCAGTGTTAAAATTATAACTTAAAAAACAGAGTATAGACAGTAAAGGCTTGATCACTTTTTTAAAATCAAACTTCATAGGGAAAACACTTATTAATTAAAAAAATGGTGGGAATGGCTATAAATCTGACTCAAACATTTCATGTATTTACCAAAAGCAAAATAAGATTAATTAAATATCAATCTCCGCAATTACATTTAAAATGACTTTGTACATTTTCAATAGTGCTTTACATATAAAGAAGGTTCATTTATCTACAGTGTCAAAATCAGAGAGAATCTGATACATTAAGGATCACTTTACAGAATCTTAGTTGTCTCTTACAGCAAATAAAGTTCCATTTGTCCATTTAAAATGCTGAATTTTTAATATGTCCCTCTGCTCTTCCTCTGTCTCCTTTTCCCTTCAGCCCAGAGTCCAGGTCACATCTAAAAATCCATTAACTTCCACAGCATGCCACAGAATAGGAATGCTCTTGGCTGGGTGGGGGAAAGAAGGAATTCTTGTCCTACCACTGACCTTTGTGGCAAATGTAAAGATAGCTTCACAGTTTTATCTTTTCTCACCATGCACATTTCACATGATTAAGTTCACTCATATACTTTTTCCAAATAAAGATTTGAGTTTGACCTGAACTCTGATATAGAGACAATCTTTCTTACAATGGCCATTTAGGACAAGTCTCCACCAAGTCAAAACTGAAGGAAACCTGTGAGGGAGAATTTGGGAACTTGAATTCAAGCATAAGAGTGTTTTTAAAGAGAAATGTGATGTAATTTTTTCACAGATTTTTTTTAGGTTGGTTATAGAAAATTATTCACATTTTAATGGGTACTTTGAAGTGCAGCTTTTTTTTCATAAAATACTAAATCATGCAAATATTTTCCCCAAAAATGCATATAAAATTTTGTTTTAAAATAATTGAGATGAGAATAATGAAGTGAGAAGAGTATTGATAGCTATTATGTAATTATTGGTTATTGCATGATAGCTACTTCTAACATTTTACATTTGATGTATTTTATACATCATTTAATCCCAGCAATAATAGACTATGGCAGTTATCATTTCCTTATTTCCAGATGTTAAAATGTAAGCTCAAAGAAGCTAAGTGACTTGGTGATAAATAGCAGAGTCAGAAATCCAACCTAGTTACACTTCACTCCAAAGCCTGCTCTCCTAACCACTCTTCTAATGTGTTTGTGAATAAATGTTGTTTACAGATGAATTTCAAGAGCACAGATGTTTAATAAAGAGAGATTTCAAGATTTAAAAAATGCTTCTCTTATAGACCTAAAATTTAAGCTAGATGATGCAAAATAAGAGCACTTTCTAACACAACTTAAATTACTTGGTGTGCTATTATTGCAAAAGGCATTATTTTCTCTTCGAAGAGTGATTTCTAGCATTGTTGATAACAGTAAGAAAAATCAACAAATTTGTCTTGGAAAAAAATAAAGTCTTTTAAATCACTTAATGCTTGACATTTTTTTCCTCATCTTGATCAAATTAATGAGTTTATTGTGTAAATATACATAGCCAAAATAGGGTATGTTTTAGTCAAGACCTCAAAAATACCCTGTGGTCTAATATTCATCTTATAGTTAGAATTCCAAACCCATTCCTCAATCTCTCTTAATATCTCTGACATTCTTTTGAAATACAGAAAGCTTTTTAACTATTACTATTAGCATTGTCAAAGGTATATAAAACAGACTAGTGGTAAGTATGTTTTTTTTCTCCCCAATCCTGTAGCAAGAAGTGTATATTTGAAAAGACAAACACTTTCAGATGGTATTATAAAGGTTTACAAAGCATGCCGTTTCTGTACGAAATGGGAAGTCACTCTTGTTTTTGAAAATTTTTGTATCACAATAAATGAATTTTTGCTTGAGCGATGAGACAAACATTTTCTTTTCTTTATGATTGAAATTACCTGGAGATCATCTTAACTCCATCTAACTATAACAATAAATGACTTAAAAGAAAAAGAGGAGTCACCTGCCAGATTTCACATATAGCCTAGATTTTTTTTTTTACTAACACACTTCTATGTTTTATTTTCCAAAATTGTTAAAAATACATAGAACATATATGGAAAGGAGAACAGAGATAACTCAGAAGGGACAGTTTCAGTAAGGGATATATATTTCATGAACTAGGGTCGCAGTAGAATCCCAAGTTCTACCCCAAGTACAACCTCATGCCTTTAGGCCTAAAAGACCCAATTCAAATCCTCCATGAGAAAATGCTTAGGGAATAACAGTATATTGAACAAGTTGGATTTGTGACATAATCAAACCAAATTTATTTTGTTTCCCACTGTTCCTTTAAAATGTATTAGTGGAAGTAATCATCTCCTGCATCTGGATTAAACATAGAAAAGCCCCATGATTTTATGATTTTTTTCTTTTCTCTCAGGTAGTAGAATACGCAGTTTTATTGGGCCTAAGGCTTAGATAGTTTGGGGTGACTTCCTTAAGGAAATGAACACTGAAATACAAATTACACTAAAAATGAATATTTATTCAGAAGGAAAAAACAAATCATAAGAACATGCACATTTCTAAAACTTTTCAAATACCACAAACATCACAAATCTTCTTCCTCATAAAAAATCTCTACTGTATTTGTATGAGTTACCTGTCTGAAACATCTGTGTAATACCTATTTTTCTTACATTTTTTGGCAACATTCCCTTTGATTACCTTCACATTTCAGCAATTTTGTGATGTCATTTTTTTCATTGTAATATACATCAGTTTTTAATCATGATTTAGCAAAAAATGAGATTCATTCTTCTTATTTTAGAAAGTTTCTTGAGCTTACACCTTGTGTTAAAATTTTAAGATAATTTTTAACTTGGGGAAACTTCTATTAAGTTTTCTTTACACATGAGCTGTCAGATGTGGAAGAATTTTCCACGAACCAACTTCTGAGTCTGTCCTTGTTTCTTCTTCCCGCATATTTTTGGTGCCAATAACAGCATGGAAAGAGGCAAGTCACAATATGACGTTATGACTGCACCCCTGCGTAATGGTGCCAGATGAGTCTATGCACTGGGCAGCAGGGGGATTGCTGGCAGTCGTTTCTACACCTGCATGGCCAGCAGTACATTAACTATGCATGGAAGCAAGTAAGAACATAAATATATTCCATGGAACCCAAATGAAAGTATCAGCAACTTCTCCACGGCTGGATCCTAAAAGTGTGTCCATGGTCACATAAAAGCCACTTACCTGGAAGGCAAGTGTGATAGTAGGAAGTTAGAATGGAAGGGAACAGCCATGCTGATTGTGGTTAAAATATCATTTGCAAAATTTATAAAAAACAAGTGCCCACGTGACCACATTGCTAAAGCTGATTCCAGGCTCCTAGCATTGAGGGACCCTGAAACTGGCGCTGGTGTCTAAGTAAATATGCCTCTGCTCTTAGTTTTAATAGTACTATAGGTGGTATGCTAGGGCCAGCTAATAGGCTTGGGAGACCCAATTATGCTCCTCTCTCCCCACTCTGGTTTCAGTGACATCATGTTGGTAGATAGAAATTGGCCATGGTGGGGAACTTACATTGCAGAAAGGGGCAAATGTCACAAATCAAGGCTTTCATTTTGGGGGGAACCACTTGTTATTAACCAGCACAGTACTTGTCCTATTGATACTTCAAGTACACATGTAAAAAGTGGAATGAACCAGTCCAAGATATAATCAATATTCAAAACTTGAATTAACATTAAATATTCTCCTCTCCCCAAACTCCAGCATTTTTCAGATGAGGAACCTATCCTAGGAATGGGTTTTGAACTTGGGATGGCTTCTCTCTTTTGCAGTTCTATTTCTCCAGTTACCAATGGCTTAGACAGTCTGGGGATAAGCAGTAGAAAGGCAGCAGGAAGGTTTCCTATTTTTTGGTTGTATTTTATTATTTGAGCTCAGAGTTCAAACTGACTATTTTTCTTATGAGCATATTAATTTGTTCTGTTTTGTTTTGACTTTTGCTGCATAGTCCTATTGATGATGATTTATCCCCTTCAATTCTTTTAATCTGGGATGATTAGTGTCTATTTCTGGATAGCCATTTTCAACTTCTTCTATAACTTCTAGAAATCTCAGAGTTCACCTCTATCTTTCTGCTACTAGGGTCCTTCTACCTCATATATGCCCCCTTGAATAAGACCCCAAATAATCTTACACTGTTTCTCTCACCCATGTGGTCCACAGTCTAGCCCACAGAAAAAATATGCATGCCTTTCTTTCCCAGATAAATTGTGAAAGTCCAGGCTGATCTGCATGCAGCCATTTCTATATCTTAACATCATGGATCACATGGTTTTCTGGGCCATGAGTCAACTATAAACCCTCTGTGTCCATCTTCCAGCTTCAGAGAACACTTTTCAAATATGCTAAGCAGCTTCGTAGAAGGCCCTCTCACTTATCTGGAGGGGAAGAAGGTTACATCCTCCTACCCTACTCTCCTTGACTGGGAGTTTGTTATGGACTGAACTCATGTGTTGAATATGTGCCTTCCAAATTCATATGTTGAAGTCCCAACCCTCAGCACCTCAGAATGTGACTGTACTTGGAAACAGAGTCTTTGAAGAGCTAATTAAGTTAAATTGAAACCATTAGGATAGACCTAATCCAATGTGACTGGTGTCCTTAGAAGAAGAGGAAATTCAGACTCACAAAGAGACACTAGGGGTGTGCAGAGAGAGTAGAGACCATATAAGGACACAGGAAGAGAATGGCTATCTGCAAGCCAAGAGGAAGCCTCTGGAGAAGCCAAACCTGCCAACACCTTGATATTGAACTTCAAACCTTCAGAACTGTAAGAAAATAAATATTCTTGGGATTAAGACATGGATATCTTTGGGGAAGAAGAGACATTATTCTACCTACCACATAGGCCATCAAGATATTCCATAGTCAAGAGTTCTGATTTTCTATTTACACTGACCTTTGTTTGAATTCCAGGCCTGTAACAAAACATTTCTGTGACCTTGGGCAGGTTGCTTAATCTTTCTGAGTTTACTTTTAATAAGAAAATAATAGTGCCTACCTTGTAGGTTGGTTGTTAGAGTTAGGTAAGAAAATGTTTATAATATTCTTAGCATAGTGTCTGACATATAACAAATGTTCAAAAATTTCAGCTATTATAATATTTATTGTCAGTAACCGAATAAAATAAATTTACCTCATATCTTCAACCATTTAACAATCAATGTTTAAATATTCCTTGACATCCATCTTTCCTGAGCACTAGAGTAGACCAGGTTATACTCCAGACTTTCCTCAAAGCATTAACAGGAGTGTCCAACATCCTTGCAATTTCTGATTAGATATCTCACAGTAAGGCACATGTTCTAATTTATTTGGGTGATAAATGTTCCCTCCGAATTCTTAAACATTATAAAATTTCAACCATGATAGACAATAATAGGAATTTCCTACTCACGTCTCATCTTAACCAGATAGCCTTGCTAGGCAAGTATCTTCAAAAGCAATTCTAGTTAAGCATCCTTTTAACCTTCTCCAGGATTAGGTCAGCCTTTGTTCCATCTGTTTTCTAATAGCATCTCATAGCTCACTTTACATTTTTCTTATCTCTCATTAATGAATGCATTTATCCACTACTTTCCCTTGAAACACACACACACACAAACACACACACATGCAGTGCTGCCCCTTAACAGCCTAGTGAGAGTGGTAGCACCTATGATGCTCAGTAATAGACTGTTGGAATAGAAAACGAGATAATGAATGTGAATGTATTTTGAAACTATACAGTGCTCCATAAGTGTAAGACATCATATTGTTCATTGCTGATAACTGTCTTGTTAATGGAGATTTGACATGCTGAAGTGGTTAAGTATGACTCTATCTCACTACATGCATACACACCTCCCCTAAAACTGTGCTAGCCACTCTAACTTTTATGACAAAAAGGGAACATCTGTTGTTCTCCAGGAAGAAGATTGTCTTGTTTATCACTTGGAGTAAAAGAAAAATTAAGAATGTCTTTGAAGTGATGTTATACTTAAACCCAGGGCATTCTTCCTGTGGCTACTGCCTCCATTGACATTAAAAGAAATCTGGTAATAATGTGTGTTTTTTGGTTTATATATCTGTTGCCACAATATTTCATTGTTCATTCTTGTTCCAAATTAAATATGGAACTAAATAATGGTACTACTATTGCCTGCTATTTCTTCCTCTTATAATGTCCCTCTCATCTTTCTATCTAGTAAACACAACCTTCATATATGAGACCACCTCTCTTGTGAAGGCTTTTCTGATTTCCTTGGATAGTGAGTTTAAAAAATATTTACTAATCCTGAGTGCTATTATGTTCTTTCCCTGGCAGGAAACAAAACAGATAATGTTCTTGTTCGCATAATGTTTAAGTGTCAGTGTAGATATAAATAGTTTTAAAAAAAGTTGGTGTGTGTATTTTACATATGTGTGTATGTACATACATAGACATATACATATCTAGATAGACAGGTAGATAGACAAATAGATATAAGTGCTATAAAAAAAATAGAGTAGAAAAAGGTGCTATAGTCCCAGGGGGTAGTGGCATTTTAGGATAGGTCTAAGGGAATATCTGCAAGATCCAATTAATAAACTGAAGAAGAATAGGCTAGAGGAGGGAAAAGGCAAATATTTTCAAGTGGGAAGGGAATATATTCGGTATGTATGAGGAATAGCAAAAAAGGCTAGTGTAAGTGAATAAGGCAAGAATTGTTGAAGATAAATTTTAGAGATATTCAAGGTTCAGATTATTTAGTCTTGTTGGCTGTGCTGAGAACTTAGGGTTTTATTCTAAATGCAATTGAATTCTAAATGTGGTAGATGATATGATCATACCAAAATTTTTAAAGGATTACTCTAGCTGTTTTGTGTAAAAAGTGGATGATGAGGAGTGCAAGAGCTGAATTAGGAAAACCAGGTAGAATTTTGTTGCAAGAGCTCTGAGAGATGATGGCAGCTTAGTCTTTTATTTTAGAAAGTGGTAACAAGTGGACAAATTCTGAATTTATTTTAAAAATAGATCCAAAAGCATGTGCTTTCAGATCAGATACGAGGTGTAAGAGAATATGAGGTGTCAAGGATAATTCCAAGGATTTGGTCTACACAGCTGAAAAGATGGAGTTACCATTTGCTGTGATAGGAAGTCCATGGGAGATAGATAAATGGTTTTCTGAGTTAGCATAAAGAACGAGTCAGGTTTGGAGTAGACATACATTGCTTCAGACAGTCTAGAGTTACCATTTACCAAGATGGGGGAGACTTTAGTGTAATAGAGAGTTCACTTGTAGATATTAAAAGCTTGAAATTCTAATAGATGTTAAGTTGGAGGTAACAATTAAGAGTAGGTTAAATACACAGAACTGGATTTCAGGGGAAAAAAAGTTCTATGTTAGAATTATACATTTGAAAGTTGTCAGTGCAATTATGATATTTAAGGCCATGTGACTGGATAAGATCATCCAAGACACAAGCATCAACAAAGAAAGAACTGAGACAGGTTATTTTGATGAGTATATTGAAGCCCAGCCGAATTAAGTGATTTCCTCTAGTTCAGCTAAAGATCTCCAGGGCCAGGATTAAAAATGCAACCTCCTTAATCTCCAGCCTGTGTTCTTTCCAAAAAGCTTGCCTCTGCCTTGGGTTAAAATATAAATATATATTTCCTGTGTAAATACATATTAACACACAAGACTAAATAAAGGCTAAGGCATCCATGTAGCTTTGAATATATCCAAATATGTGGATTCCCAAAGGTATTCTTCACCTCAGAGCACCATGTAATCAACAGTCATTGTACAGAGCAGATTAACACATTCTAAGGTAATATACCATCATCACCATGTTTCAGCTTCTGCCAAAAGAAAAGGACAGTCATCTACTACAACTCCCAAATAAAAATCCTGAAAAGAAAGTTATAAAGTTCATTACACCAAGGAAATAAAATAATCTTACTTATGTCTCTTTCAATGATCACTTTCCCCTTGTATTACAGTGAAATTAATCACATATCTTTCTTGCTAGATAGGGAATTCCTGAGTGGCAGGGATCTTTTGTTATAGATATCTGTACCCTCCTAATCATAGAAACTGGTTTCTAGCTGTTTGTCAACAAATGGTTTTTAAGGTAAAAAATTAAAAAATGAAAGAAGAAGAAAAGGAAGATTAAAATATTGTGCTGTTAACATTAAGTTGCATGGAAATGGAGAGAATTTGCTAATTGACACTTATTAGTACTGATAGAGCATATCAGTCAGGTCTGGAGCAAGAAAAGATAGCCATAAGAAATAGAAGGAAAAAAGAAAGGTAGTATGGAAGAAAAAGTAAGCACAAGACAAAGAGAACCTGGAAACTTGTGAATAAACAAGAAAAACCTAGTCAAGATAGGAGAGCTTAAAGACACAAAAAAGTATCACAGATGTCTCAAGGAATATAGGAGATGGAAAGAGAGAGGTTAAAGAGGGTTGGTTCATGGAGTAGTTGGACTTGCAAGAGAAGAGGAAAATTTTCTTATGAAATAAGAGAGAAGTAAACAGGTCAAGAAAATTTTGATGTAGAAAACAATTCAAATGGAAAGGTGAACTTAATCATAGTGAGGTGGGAAGCAAGGTAATTCTCTAAGAGTAAAGAAGATGGTGGTGTGTTTGGATAGTGTGAGAAGTCTCAGAAAGTATTAGAACAGCCACTGTGAGGAGTATGATAGAAGGTCCACAAGAGATAGGTAGATGGTTTTCTGAGTTAGAATAAAGGATAAGAAACAGTATAAATTTGAAGTGGAAGCAATATTGCTTCAAACAGTCTTCAGTGAAAAAGTTTTACTAGCACTAATTCTGTAAAATATTTTTGCAAGTACATTGAAAATAATCAGCAATCTGAATAGATAATTTACTGCGTGTTCAATACAAACATATCACTTCTTGGGTAATTTACAGTGTGCTGGGCTCTAATCTAAATGCCTCTCATGAAATAACTCATTTTATCCTCCCCCAAATTCTATGAGATAGAATCTATTATCATCTCCATTTTAGATATGAGTAACTGAGGCACGGAAATGTTAAGCTTTTTAATCAAAGCAAACAAGTAGGTCAAGCTTTGAACTGAAGATCAGATGACATGGTCTTAAACATAGAGTGATAAGTGAGTGACCAAAAATAAATAAATGTGTGCATGTGTGCATGTGTGTGTGTGGGTGTGTGTGTGTGTGTGTGTATGTGTGTGTGTAAAGCCTTCTTTCTTTTCTTATCAGGCTTGTGGTGGTAAGAAAAATGAAAGAGCTAAATCCAAAGCAGCTCTAGGCTAGAAGACCATAAGACAAAAGATATGAAATCAGAGGGCAGTATCTCTGAAAAGTGGAGAATTTCAAGTAAGAAAAACACATAATACATTAAGGATGAGAAAAATCCAGAAATATGTAGGGGCAACATATTTCACTTGGGTAAAGCAACAGTATATTTGGTAAAGAGAATTTGAGGGAAAAAGTCTTCTTATTTAAAATGTTATTGGACATTAAAGTTCACAACTTAGAAATTTTAGTCAGGTTAAAAGTGAACCTCTGCCAGGATTATGAGGAGACACATATAAGCTAAAAAAATTACTCAATAAAGAATAATGTATTTTTTAATGTATTGGAATAGGTTAGGAGAAAGCCATTCACTCATTTATTCCTCTAATTCATTCAACACTTGTGTTTGTGCTTAGAATTGCTTCACTATTCTACATAATTTTATTCTGGGGCAGTTGGGAGATGAACATAGACAAATTTTGTTTATTGACTTTAGATGGTATCTATATAACTCTACCCATGAAGCGTTTGGTTAAAGGGAAATCCTGTTGGTTGTTTAAACAGGTAAATGGATAATTTCTACCATTATAGGTAAGAAAGAAGGTTTAAGAACAGCTTTCTTGGCTTAGGGTCTGGAGACCTATGTCCAGTGGGGCTCTCCTACCTACTAGCAGGTGACTTTGTGTAGATTGCTTAGCCTCTATGGGCCTCAGTTTTCTCATCTGTACACTAAGAGTTGATTTTTGAGGACCTTTCCAGCTCTAACAGCCAATGAATAGTTAATGTTAAGATTGTGGCCAAAAACACAGAAAAATATAATGATAGCTAACTGATGACAAGGACTCCCTTCTTGACCAAACTTTAGTCAGGCTCTTTGGAGCCCTGCTCTTCCCTAAGTCTTGTCCTTGACCTATTGAGCCCAGTTTATATAGAAACCTCCACCCTTGTTACCTAATCAATCTCCTCTTAATAATTTCCATCCACTGCCTCCCTCACTCTGTACATTGACTATATATATATATATATATATATTTATTTATTTTTTTATTTATTTGGTTGCACCAGGTCTTAGTTGTGGTAGGCAGGCTCTTTAGTTGTGGCTCACCAGCTCCTTAGTTGTGGCTGGTGAGCTCCTTTAGTTGCAGCTTCCAGCTCCTTAGTTGTGTCACTCGGGCTCCTTAGATGTGGCATGTGAACTCTTAGTTGTGGCATGCATATGGGATCTAGTTCCCTGACCAGGGATCGAACCCAGACCCCCTGCATTGGGAGCATGGAGTCTTATCCACTGGGCCACTGTAAAACCCTAGCTATCTTTGCTATATTATAAGTTGAGCTCACTTCTATACTGAAGTCTCTCTCTCTTAACTGCAATATCTCAAATATACTCTGACTTGCTGATTTTAACAAGTGTTCAGTGCAAATTCTCTCTGACATTGAAGATACCAGAAACTGATCTTTACAACTACTGGATGTAAAAATTTGAGTTAAACATAAAAAAATAAGAGAGAGAAAGAATACATGGAATCTGATTTCTTCAATATTAACAAAGCAAATTTGAAAATTAATATTTGCGTGTGTGTGTGTGTGTGTGTGTGTGGAGAGAGAGAGAGAAAGGCAAAGAAAGGTTGACTTTAACATAGAGTTATTGTGTACATTTTTTTTTTTTTGGAAAGAAGGTATGGGATTATCTGTTTTCCTAAAAGGTTTTGTGCACTGGCCATTGTAGAGGGTTCCTTTTTTCCCCTTTAAAATGAGGTTAAATTGTGTCTGTGTTCTAGCATTCTGATGGGTTAAATGGTATGTTCCTTTATTATGTTTGGAGTCTTGTAGGAATTAGATAAAGTGTTGTTTAGATTGTGGAATTCTAGAACATATTTCTTTCCTTCTTTGTTATATCCTTGCTAAGTCATTTAAATTTTGCTTATGAGCTTTAACATGAAGATAATACATTTAAATATTAAAACATTATTTAGACTAGCCCATGCTGCCATTTTAAAATAATGGATAAAACCTAATTCCTAATAGTACTAAGTTCCCCTGTCTCAAGAGGAATAACCTTTTCTGGCTTCACTGGGATTTTATGAATTATATTTATTTTAACAATATGTGTTTGAAAATAATACAATTCATGCTTTCATTCATGATCTTGAAAGGCGTATTTACTGTTATGGAGAAAGTTTTCAAGAACATACTTAGAAAACAAAGATTAATGCCTAAAAATATTTTACACTAAGAAACCATACGAGAAAGGCTGCACATGCATAGAAATATTGCACAAGTATGTTGGTAAAAATTGCCGTGGTGATTGCAAGAGTCATAACTATGGAAGAAGGACTTTTACCTTCCATGAGAACATTCCTAAACCTTTATTTCAGGCAATAACTTACTTGAGATTATTGAGTTATTTACATTCTTATACAGGCCAAAAATAATTTAACAATTTTAGAACACCAAAAACACTGTCTTATATTAAAGATATTAACAAAAAAATGAACATGCATTTCCTGAAACATCTGGAGCTCATCCAAACTGTCACCTTGGTTAACTTATTCATGATTTAAACTGATATGGAGGGATAAATGGAAATAAAATCAAATTCACATTGGAAAGGAAGGCTAGAAATTCAAATGGCAACTCAAATAGATTTATCACAGGATATTCAGTAAGTGAAAAAATAAATGTATATAAAAATTGTAAAGGGATATTGGAATATAAAGTAGCAAGCTTAAAATGTTTCTATGAAGTACTTATATATTAAAAACTCATACTTTCATTCTTTGATATTGAAATAACCTAAAAGCGTAACTTGGAGGAAAAAGGTACAAATAAATACAGATAAAAAAGGACGTATGAAAACATCAACATTTAACAGGTGGAATATAGCTAACTCAACAACTACCAACAAGATGATTTTCACTCATTTTTAAACTGCAGTGAAGATCATTAGTACCTTGACTTTACTCAGTCCTAGGTCAAGTTTCAAAGTAAAAAAGGTCTGAATTTGGTTCACTAAAAGATTTTCACAATTGCTTCTTTCTCTTTCTGAAACGTATTCTTTTCCTAAACAATTCTCCTTTCTGCATCCTAAAAGCCGGCTAGCTTGATTTTAGTTTGTTGTCGACATACCCCGTTAAGCTTATTATGTCTCCTAGGAGAGTTGCAATTTTAATAAGATTTTATATTATAAAAAGTTTTGTCTCTTTACAAAAACTATTATTAAAATAATACAATAAAGAATAAATTTGAAAATAAAACCAATTAAATAATAATCCCAACACAATAGGCCAACAGTTTCTTTTGTAATTTGTGCTACCCCTTTAGTCTTTGACCATAAACGCACATAATGTTCATATAATTTTGAGCTCTGCTTCTTTTTTTCTTAAGATTAAAATGTAAGATTTGGGATTATTAAATCATTTTCTTGTGTTTCAGTAACTTTTTGAAATGTTGTAAATAGCATCTTAAGGGTGAAAATTTTGTTTTGCTTTTGTATTTTTTTAAATAATTTAAAAGTGGGTTTAAGAAATCAATGTGTAGAAGCAATTTTCAAGGTCTTCAGAGTGGTGATACTGTTTTTCAAAAGCTTTGGACCAATTTACAATGCTATCAGTTAATGTAAATGTACCAGTTTACCCCTATCTCATTAGCATCGGGTATATTCGTTAATGTAATAGGTTTTGTGGTTTTTTTTTGTGGTACGCGGGCCTCTCACTGTTGTGGCCTCTCCTGTTGCGGAGCACAGACTCCGGACGCGCAGGCTCAGCCGCCATGGCTCACGGGCCCAGCCGCTCCACGGCATGTGGGATCTTCCCGGACCGGGGCACGAACCCGTGTCCCCTGCATCGGCAGGCGGATTCTCAACCACTGCGCCACCAGGGAAGCCCAATGTAATAGGTTTTAAATGTACCTTTTCAGTGTTTTAATTTACAAGTCTTTACTTAGTAGAGTACTCGTTCATGCTACCAGATGTTTGTTTTCTACATGGAATTTTTTAAAATTAATTATCCACTCTTGTTATAGGTCCACTTACATAATGGTATCATGATGCTATCAAAACTTTGAATATGTACTTTGTATTTAAAACAGTATCTATTTTTTAATGTTTGATGCATGCTTTATGTACTACTTGTTTTCTATACTGTTTAAATTTATTTGTGCAAATTTATATCAGATTCCCAGTGGTTTTAAACTTTTTTGACCATGGCAATGCAGGCACTGGGTGATATTTTGAAAGGCAGTGGATTTTTCTGGCTCTGTTCAAAACACATCAAATGGGCAACATCCTGATCTGCTCCTTTAGTATCTTTAGCTGCATAGATTCCAGTAATGGGCTCTTTTATGCAGGGTGATGGTATACGAAGACTCCCAATAATAAAATGCATCCTAATAGGAATGTGTATTTAAATGAATAAAGACATTGAGATAATGTAGCAAAAATGGTTAAAAGACTGAGAAGGGAAGTAATGATAAAGTTGTAAAATGTACAGCTTCTCAAATTGGAAAGGATCAGGCAAAGGCAAGTAACGTTCTGATGCTTGGGGAATGTAAGTAAAATGTAAAGGAATATAACTGTAAGTACTGAGATGACCTGAAGAAAAATTAAGCAATTATCAAATATTTTTACAGTCAGCTCATATGCAGTATGTATATATACAATAGCTATTACTGATATTTTGTTCGAGTACTTTTCCAAACTTTTTTTATGAATAGAAGATGGAATAACTCGTTCACACGGCAAGTCAGTGCCAACATAAACACCTAGCTTACAAGCACACTATTTTTGTTTTGCTTTCAACCTTGGTTCCAGGACTTCCCTCAAATTATCCAAAATATTTCAAAACGAGTAGTGGAGGCTAAAGTATGTTGAACAGATGCAAAGAGGCTGGAAAAAATAACAACCAAAGAAAATAACAAAAAAAGAAACAATAAACAAGGAGCAACATTCTTGCAGTAGTTTCAATGATTTGGCTAATTAGAAAATCAAGTGCAGTGAAACCTGTTTCTGTGCACCTGGTGAATCCCACACACACCTCAAATCCCACAGCCAGAAAAGTTTGATCTAAAAAAGTCTTGATCTAAAAGCAGGATTCATTTTGATAGCATCCAGATTTATTATGAAGTATTAATTAGTGAAGTTGTACTAACTTCACTGGTATGTATGGTTTTCATTTTTTCCCCTCTGAGATGTTTATGTCAAGTTACTATATAATAAATAACATTATTCATAAGCTCTCTTTGAAGACTTACTGTAACATCTGACTAAACTACATTTAGCAAAATTCTAGGTTTAAACTGAATTGATTTCTTACTTACTTGCTGATGACCTCTTCAACAATACTCATAAGACTTCTTTCCTCTAAATTCTTTCACTTTTCAGTTTTATTTCACTTCACTTTTAAAAAAATCTCCCAGCAGCTCCAACTTTTCAGGTTGAATTTGTACTATTTAATCCCCGATAAAATTGCCAGTAGCCTTGAATATATTTTTTAAAACAATGGGCATTTTATATTTTATCTCTCCTTCAACCATTATGAAGGTGATTCCACTCCCAGGTACATAGAGTTGGGTGGAGACAAGATTCAGAGAAAGGGAATAGAACTGAGGAAGCACCAAAAGGAAATAAAGTGAAATGAATGTAAAAAAGAAAAACACCCTGGGAAATCTTTTGAAGCCGAAAAAATGTGTGTGTGTGTGTGTGTGTGTGTGTGTGTGTGTGTGTGTGTTTGTACTTTCTAATTGCTAGGACTCAATTCTTTATCCCCAAATGCAAATTCCATATAGATATTTTAATTTCATTTTCATATTCTCTCCCAATTTTCTCAATGAATGTAAATTGAATATGCAAACCTAAAGTAAATATGGAGTTGTTTTCCAGACAAAAATATTACCTATTTTGGCCTGTATAAGAGTTTGGAAACAGATTCCAAATTAGATCCTGATGTTGACATTCTAACTCTTGGATCCTAGAGGATATAGTGTCAAGAGATGATAGGTACCAGTTTCATAACTATAATGAATACATAAGAAAAGGTGAAGCATATCTAATCTTTTGCATCAAAGAACTGAAAATACAAAAATTAAAGATAACATAGCAGAAATAATATTAAAATTGAGATAAATTTGATCAAGAAATGAGATTAAGATTGGCTAAAAACAAAGGCAAACAAACAAATCAAAAATCCTGAAAGACACAAATATGTAGAGACGTAAGAAGCAGCAGAATGGTTTTTAAGTAGCTTAGCATTACAACCCCCAAATTTTAAGAGAATATTAAGGAGTAAAGAGATTTAATGTACTTAAATATTCATCCTTTCCTACATTAGGGAAATAAGTTAGCAACACTTTAAACAGCCCGCATGGGTTCTCTTTTCTTTGTAACAGCTCATCTTTTTCACTTTTGCTTAGGGCTCTGAAATCTTCACAACAAACTTAGAGCAGGTATCAGTGACTGGTTTTGCTTGCCTAAAGGAGTCAAAGAGTGAAAGAGAAGAGTTAATGGGCATCTAAGATGTCTGCCAATCCAGGGTCACCGATTAGCTTTTATTCTAACATCTCCCAATCAGCTGCTGAAAATTCAGTGTAAAACTGGTTTGATATGTAAAGAGTAATCAGTACCTTCATACAAACATGGAGTAGGGGGAAACTGATGTTAGCAGGAAAGTGGGTGCTAGTATAAGGTACCTTGAAGGAGCATTAGACATGCAAACTTTAGTAGATTTACTACACCACGGTCTTGATATGTTACTGTCTATCCCAAGTCAGGAGTTACTAAACTCAAATTTACTGGCCACTTTGGATCAATGCAAGGTCTTCCTGGATGATGTAAAATCAAACAAACCAGCCAACCAAAAAAAAAAATTAAAAAATTGAAAAAAAAAACCACCTAGGTTACAAGTTCTTTTGAAATGAACTTGTAACAAACAGTGGAATTTCTGTGGGAAGAACAAAGCTAATTAAAAATAGTGATAACAATCTCAGTTCCAGAAAAATAAAGTTCTACTACAGTCTCACTCTGCAACTCCTGAACATTATACTGAATTCATGGAACCTCACTTAACTCAGCTAAAAATTAAAGGGTTTGGACATGATGGACACTAAGATTCAGTAAAGATCTGAATTCCCAAAATTCTATATGATTAGGATTCTCAAACTTTTCATAAACATTGCTTTTATCCTTTCTATTGGAAAAACTTACACTATAAAATTACCAAATATTTAATGCTCAAATTGAAGACCATCTAGTCTAATGTGTTCCATGACACTTATGAGACACTTATGAATGAGTAACAGTAAATCAGACAATATACCCAACTAAGGGTACATGTTAAAATTATTTATTTTCTGTTTTCTTGATGTGTAAATATATTTGTCTAATGAGTATGGTAAACACATTCATTTTTATTTTAAAACATAGTAAAATATATGTATAATGTGGCATCAGGAAAGCTGATTAAAATCACATAATATGTCTTTTTCCTGATGGGTTCTATTATTCTTTGGGTACAATAATTTATGTAGCACACCAACTGGTATAATAAGAGCCATGCTATATTTTTCTACCTTAATTATAAATGTATTTATTTATTTATTCATTCATTCTATTGATTTAATGAGCACTTACTAGATGACAGTAATTATACAAGCATGGTCGGAGGGCTCAACTACACATAATATAATCCTTGACTTCAAAGATTTTAGTATGTAACTAACTTTAGTATACAAAGTATGAATCTCTTAGAAAAAACTCAATCATTTTAGCTATTCTTTTAAATAATAAATTTCTTTCTTTATAAACAGTAGAAGTGATGATACTACTTCCACTCGGACAGTGTTCTTATATATTGTTTCCACCACTCATTTCTCTCAGCAATCTTGCAGGCCAATGTTATTATCAAAACTCATATATCAACCAAGCTTAATGTTATTCTGACTGAGGAGAAAGCACATATCCTTCACCTTTTATTGATCAATCGTTAGGAGAGGAAATGTTGGTAAGGTGTACATAATAAAAAATAATAGGGCTTCCCTGGTGGTGCAGTGGTTGAGAGTCCACCTGCCGATGCAGGGGACACGAGTTTGTGCCCCGGTCTGGGAAGATCCCACATGCAGCGGAGCGGCTGGGCCCGTGAGCCATGGCTGCTGAGCCTGCACGTCCGGAGCCTGTGCTCCACAACGGGAGAGGCCACAACAGTGAGAGGCCCGTGTACCGCAAAAAAAATAAATAAATAATAATAATAATAAATAATACATTTTAATTTGTGAGCAAAAGACAAAAAAAAAAATAATAATAATAATAAATAATACATTTTAATTTGTGAGCAAAAGACACTTAGACAGACATGTAAAATAAAACAATATATAAAATAGATAGGTAGGTAGACAGATATAAAAATCAAGAGATAGCATGACCATAAAAAGTTAGAAAATAAAACAAATAAAAGACAACCGCAAAGCAAGGTCAATATTTTTAAAAATAAATAAATAAATAATATAGCATAACACGGGCCTGAATTCTATTGGAAAGATGCCAGAGAACTACTCTTGCATCTCTGAGTAGCAACAGATGAAGAAGCCTGATGGATGATGCTCTGGGCCCTAGCTTCATCCACAGAGGTCACTAAAGCTTACTGATGATCCAGGAGGGATAAAAGTGTTGGGAAAAAGAATGATAGCACCAATAGTGACAGACAATCTGACTACAGAATCTTAGGTCTCTATCATTACTTATTGAATTGTAACTGTAATGACCTTACTTAATACCATTGAGTTATTCATTTAATTGTATATGAAAGAAAAAATAACAAAATAAAATACCTAGAGGAGGGAGTCAATAGACATGATTTTGTTTCCTTGGAGAGCCTGTACGAAAGCCAAAAGCTCCCAGGCAGATTTCCAAGCTCTGCATTGCTTGATCATGAATGTCCCAGACACTTTGGAGGAACTTGTGAAGGACTGTGCATCCAAAGAGTGATGCGCTATACCTTCACATGGACAAACAGCAGGCCAAGGCTTTTTATTTTCTCTAGATTCTTCATGTCTTCATTAGTCTGCTTTCCTATGAGCTTTATGGGTCTCATAGGTGCTTCAGTTACGGAGTACATACTAACAATGAATAAGGAAGCATGCATTTTAGTAACATTTATTGTAAACTGACTTCTTATGCCACTAATACAGATGCATATTTTATGGAAAGGGATATTGTATGTTAGACACCAGAAAGGCAGTGACTTTTTAAGAAAAATCTTTATTTTACATTTATATCTGTATTTAATACCTTCCTAAGCTTGAATTTTCTAGTTAAGACTACCAAAAGTTATCAAACTGGAGAAAATATGTTAAAAAAATTAGATAATTTTACCTACATATAACATTGTCACTATTTATATTTTTTAACTACTTTCAGCAACTTGACCAATAAAACTAAAGTATAACAGCAGTAAACTAGAGTAAAACATATAATTTAAAACAGTCTTTCAAATTTCTATATTTGCATGAACTGAAAAGGTAAAATATAGGCAATTTCAATTCAGTATTAATCGTAGAGTGGGAAGCGGCCTTAAATATTATAATTTCAGATTCCCATTCTCTTCTTCAGTATCTGGCATATGAGACTCAAGCTGATACTCACTTTTACTGTAGATAGTATGGAATAGTGGTTAACAACATAGGCTCTGGACAGAGCCTTGGCAAGTCCTGCCTTTGCCACCTTGGACAACCCTGGAAAACTTACTAAATCTACTTTTGCAATACTGGACAAATTACTCAATTTCTCTGCCTCACCATTTCCTCATTTTAAAAGCAGAGATCATAGTAGTACCTACCTCATTGGGTCAATAAGGACATTAAAATGAGTAAAGCACCTCAGACAGTGCCTGAAGTCAGACAGACTGACTCACAGTTGAATCTCCAAAATCTTTAGCCTTTATTAGAAGTGTACTTTTAGAGCTCAGAAGTTTACCCAATTCTTTGTTGGATGGTTTTTAATGCGGAAAATCATTCCATATATTGAACCAAACCTACTTTCCTGGAACTTTGGTCCCATTTATGTTTTCAAAGGAAGAAACTTAGTGCTTCTTTTATTTAATAGTTATTCATAATTATAAAGTACTGCTCATGTCCACTTTTTTCTTTTTCTTTTTCTTTTTCTTTTTTTGGTGTGGGATGAAACATACCTAGTTTCTCCATATATAATTTTTCCAGATTATTTACCATCTAGCTTCCCTCCTCTGTATAACTCCAACTCATTAACATCATTCTTCAAAGATAACATTTAGGAAATTATATGAAAATCCAATTATATACATGTTTATTGTCATTTCACATTAGAAATATTGTTTCCTTTGATATAATTCAGTTTATCGATTATTTTAAATGTAGAACATCATATTTTTATATTTTGATTTACTCATAAAATGATAGAATAATAGAATATCAGAGTTAGAAAAGACCTTAATAATCAAATAGTCCAAATCCCAGTTTTACAAATGAACAAATAATAACTGATGACTAGAGAGGGGAAACTGTTTTACTAAGGTCACATGGTTTATTTTCCTAGTATTGATGGAACCAGGACCAGGTACCAAGTCCAAAACCTGTAGGTTTTAACTTTGGTGCCAATTGTAATCAATTGTTAGTCATTTTCTTGAGCAAGATCTAAAATTTTATCCTGTTCCAAGGGAAAGAGTACTATTGGAAATGTCTGCCTTGGGCAAAGGAATAGAAAGTGGTATACTCTTACCATATATTTGTTATTTTTAATCTAAAATTCTCTTAATCGAGACAGTTCCAATACTGAAATTGATTTTTCTGAATTTCATACTTCACATTTATCAGGCTATTAATTATTATTTTGATCCCCTCATTCTAGTCTGTTGACCTATTGTCAAATCTTGATTCTGATATTAAATATGTTTGCTCTTTTTTATATTCATAGGACACATACAAATTTGATAAGTACAACTATATATTTATCCAAATCATTCATTAAAATGTAGAACAAGGGTATTTTCAATACTTTAATAATATCTATCTCACATTTTCCTAAACCAAAACTGAAAACAAATATTATTCCATCTGCCTAGGGTGTATCTAACAGCAGTCTAGCAGCAGGTCTAACAAACTAGTCATATGTTCAGCCACTCCAATTTCCTCTTTAATATGATTTCATGGGAATATGAGTGTGAAAAGAATAATTAATTACATACACTTACCTTAGAAAATACTATTGTTTATTCAATATTAAGGAGTAAAAGGAAGGATGAATAAGCAGTTTAGGGGAAGGAGTATATAGAAAAAAAATTGCTAACGGCAGACAGTGGTGGCCGGAGAGATTATAAGACAGGAAGACTGTTTAAAAACTAAATCAAGGCACGAACATCAGCTAGACCAGAAAAGCTAAACTGCAACCCTGAAAAGGACTTCCCACTTTCCTTCTCTATGAGGTAGGATAATGCCTAAAGCATCCAGGAAGCTTCTAGTTCTGAAGTGGAGCAGGTCACAGCAAGCCCCCAGTGCTTATGGCCAGTTCAAAACATTTTACTCCTGGGACCAATAAAGGAGTAAGTTGTGAATATTGAAGCACTAGCCAGCATGACACCTGGTGGCCCAGGAAACATTTCATCCACTATGCCTTAAAGGAAGCTTGCTTATGGGTCTTTTAAAATCTGTACTGGGTTCTCATTCTTATTAAGAGGAAACTATGAAGCAAACAAAGTTAAACTTTAGGTTCTTTCTCTAGTTACCACAGAGTCAAATAACAGGGACTCTTTTTAATAGATCTGTCTTATACACTGGGTCCTTACTATTCCCTCTCTATGCTTGTCCCACGACTGAAAAACAAAAATAAATCAAAACATTAAATACTCCAAAAATACTCCTCATGCTATGGGAATGATTACAGCAACCAGCACCTGTGTGTCTGTGTACACAAGGGGCCACTGCAGTTGTGTGTATTTCTACTGCTCAGTCAAGGCAAACAGCAACCAGCTGGCTGTGACTAGCTCAGACTAATAAGCGTAAAATCAACATAGGCTGATCCAGGCTGAATATCAGCATCTGTTAGGCCATTGTCTCTGCTGATATGTCTGACTGAGCAGAAAGAAGAGCTGAATAGACAGTCTGCTGTAAGGCAGAACACAAGATGAGGAGCCCCTAACCACCTGCCTAGTTTTTAGCGGAGGAGCAATGGGGGAAAGGAGGGTAGTCAAACCCACAGAGAAAGTGCCTCATCCAACCTGTAAACCCTGTGTCCTTTTCTAGTTGAATTTTTCTGTAGGCACAGCTTTTGGCCAGTTTCAAACAAAAAACAGTAAAAAAAAAAAAAAAAAAAGAGCCATTGATGAGTCAAGAATTAGGATTAAAGATCAGGAGTTGTAAAATAATTTCGTGCATCATTACCCTTACCAGAGAGAGCCAGAGGAACAAACATGGCAGACCATGCACCACTGCACCAAGCAATGAGGTTTTCCTTTGATCTGAAGAAGTAATATAAAAAAATTAAGCATTAATTCTTACACTGGCTATAGGAACAACTTTACCTCTCCTTGACTGTTTCCTCATTCTGCTGGGCTTCTGCTCCTAGCTTAGCTCCATCTCTGGGCATATTCACCATTTCCTGTGACCACAGAAGTACTCAGGACCTTAACATTATGCTCAGATTCTTCTTGAATCTTGATTACTCTACAAACTCTTCATCTCTCTTGGGAGGATGGCCTCTTGAATGATAATTTAAAGACTAAGGCAGATGCCGATGCAGGGGACAAGGGTTCGTGCCCCGGTCCGGGAAGATCCCATATGCCACGGAGCGGCTAGGCCCGTGAGCCATAGCCGCTGAGCCTGCGCGTCTGGAGCCTGTGCTCCGCAACAGGAGAGGCCACAACAGTGAGAGGCCCGCATACCGCCAAAAAAAAAAAAAAAGACTAAGGCAGAAAATTGGTGAAGAGAAAAACAAGTGGTCTCCTTTCCAATCTATGCCAGATTCGATTTTTGAAAATAATTGTTTCCTCTTAGTATTGCTCAAGGAAAACTGAAAATCACTTGGCATTTTTTAACAGTGTAAGAACATCATATTTCTGTAGAGTATTTTATAAAATGGAAGAGTTTGAATATGGAAGCTTAGTGTATTAAAAAAATGGTGTTTCAAAAGTGAACTAGGGGTATGTATGACATTTGTATTGAAGGCTAGCAGAACATGCCACCCCAAAATATATCGCTTTGTTATATTGATTATTTTGAGCTATTGGGTCTTGAAAAATAGCAAATGCAGGGAGAGGCTTTCTCTGGACTTCACTTATCTGCCTAAAGACAGACCTCTAAAAGGAACTCAATTGTCATAAATCCTCTCCCAAGGGAGCTTCATCAAGCAGGGAAGATTGACTTTTATCACAAGAGAGGAGACTAGAAGTTGACACCACTTCTGGACAAACTGTGTCACAAACTATCACATCTCCCATCTATTCTTCTAAGCACCCATTCATCTTTCCTGTGGGAATCACTCTTCCCTAAGAGGCCTTTTCCTATTCCTCACTTTTTCCTATTAATATGGTATTTAATCCTAAATTCCAAACCACATCAGGGAGTTACTCATTTTTCCCTGGGTGTCTCCCATGTTTTTTTCTTATTAATCTGTCTTTTATCACAGGGGTCTTGGCTAAGAACTCAGAAGAGTAAAGGGAAAATTATTTTCCCCCCATAGTATGCAAACATTCAAACATTTGTGTGGGAACTAAACAGTATGTAAATCATGAAGTCTTTTTTTTTTTTAAAGAAAATCCAAAGAAACTGCTGTCTTGGTTCAATAGGAGACATGAAGGATAATAGCAAGGAGAAGCAGAAGAGACAGAAACATAGAATTTGGACTATTTAGTGTAAACACAGAGTAAAGAGTAGTTTTTGAACCAAATGTGATGATTCATAAACTGTGAATCACTCTGGGGGGATAAAAAGATTCATGCTGCAAATTGGCTCAGCATTTTTATGTTTTCTAATTTTTCAGAGAGCCAACACAGTGCACATAAAAAAAAAAATCAGAACCTTGTAAATCAGTGCTTTTCAATGTTCTCTGTGCCTCAGAATTAGCTGGCTAATTTTTTTTGTTTTTTTATTAAAGCTTAAACTTTATATCCCTTCTTCCCTCACCCTATAGTTTAATTTGAGTAGGTGGGGCCCAGGCAATAGAAATTTTAAAAACTCTTCAGGTGATTTTGTTCCAGCCATTCCTAAGAACTACTTATGCCATAAAGCGAAAAATGCCCTAAAAGAACAAGGGGGAAAATGGGGAAAAGAAACTTGGGGTACTACATAAACTTACCTTTACATGCTTTCAGGATTCATGAGTGTGTAGTTTTGGAAAGTTTCCACTAGACAATGACACTATAGAGCAAAGACCCCAGTCTCTTCAGATACTTGAACTTCATATACCAAGCTTCTATAAGAGCAAATAGAAAGTAAAGCTCAACCAGCTCATTTGCCACAGTTAAGGTTTAAGAAACTGATCTTTAGAGAGATGAAGTGACTTTACTTATTACCTATGAGGAACTGTATCTCAGATTGGAGGTCTGATATCCTTTCTTCAGGACCTATAGCTCTGTGTCCATGGCTAAAATAAGAAAACTATCAATTTCAGAAATGTCATTATGAGTCTGGAGAACTCTTATCTTGAAATGTGGGTCTAAGTGCCATGTTTCTCACATGAATTTGGAGGAGAAGATGACAGGGCAGAGGGAAGAAGAAGGAGACAGGACTACTCAAAAGACGCCTAGTTGTCTGAGATCCAAAGCGCTCATTTAGTTTAGAAAGTTGAGTGAGACAGCTGTGTATTTATATATAAGAAACAAATATATACTTCACTGCAAACATAAAAATAAATTACAGTTGTATAAAAGACCCAAAAGTGAAAAGGCAAATTTTAAAAATTTTAGAACAAAATATAGCACATATTTAGGGCCTCCGGGTGAAAGAGGATTTCTTAAGTCAAACACAAATGTCACACTTCATAACTTTTTAAAATTGTAAATGTTACTATTTTATATACATTCATGCAATAGAAGTTACCATTAAATAACTAAAAATTAATGACACAGGCTAGAAGAGAATACTTCAACAATATATAACAGGGAAAGAATTAGTACTCAGAATATACAAAGAATACAATGTAAATTTTAAAAAATGAATAGAGGGCTTCACTGGTGGTGCAGTGATTGAGAATTTGCCTGTCAGCGCAGGGGACATGGGTTCAATCCCTGGTCTGGGAAGATCCCACATGTCGTGGATCGACTAAGCCCATGAGCCACAGCTACTGAGCCTTGCGTGTCACAACTACTGAAGCCACGTGCCTAGAACCCATGCTCCACAACAAAGAGAAGCCACCACAATGAGAAGCTCGCACACTGCAATGAAGAGTAACCCCCACTCGCCGCAACTAAGGAAAGCCCAAGTGTAGCAACAAAGACAAAATGCAGCCAAAAATAAATAAATTTATTTTAAAAAAAGAATAGAAAAAATGGGCAAATTTATAATTTACAGAATAAGAAACTCTAATGATCAATAAACATATGAAAGTATGTTCAACATTCATTAAAGAAATGTAAATTAAAACAATCAGAAAATACTCTTTAGCACTAACCAAATTTGCAAGATAATTAATATCTGATAATTTAATATATTGACAAAGGATAGAAAAATGTGAACTTTTCAGTACCACTAGTTGGAGTACAAATTGTTCTAATTCATTTAGAGAAAGAGTAATGTGGTAATATCTAGTAGCTGTACATATATAAGACCAGAAATTTCACGTATAGGTATATATCCTTGTGAAACTCTCACCAGTACACAAGAAAATGTGCAGAAGATTATCCACTGAATCATTGACTTTTATTAGAAAAATAAAATGTAAACAGTCTAAATATTCAACAACATGACACTCTGAATATAAACTGTGGTATATATTCTATATTGGAATCCTGAGGAGCTGATAAAATAAACAAACAAAGCTATATTCATCAACACGTATATTATATATCTGAAAGTTTCTAAGAAAGTAGATCTTAAGAGTTTTTATCACAAGAAAAATAATTTGTAGCTATGTGTGCTGATGGATGTTAACTAGACTTATTGTGGTGATCACTTCACAGTATATACATATATCGAACTGCTGTGTCATACACCTGAAACTAATATAATGTTTATGTCAATTACATACATCTCAATGCTTTCAAAAAGAAAAAAGACCAATAAAATCGAATGAAAAAAGCGAAGAGGCAGTAGAAAAGCAAGAGAAAAAGGAAAGTTCATTGCTTATGACCATACAACTTCTAGAGTCAGTGGAAAAATATTGCAGATACTATAGTAAGCTGGTTTAATCGTCTTTAAAGTAAAACAAATCTGAATTCAAAACTTTTATCAGACAGTTACTTTCAATGTAACATTAGACAATTGGTCAGTCTTTGTAAACGTCTTATGCTCATCTACAATATAAGAATAATAAAATCTAACTTATGGAATTGTCCCAAGCATTAAATTAGACAAAGGAATATTTAAAACTTTTCCTCACTTAAGGAAACTGTTCAATTAAAAAAATTAGATTACTTTTCCCCATCTTCATTTTTCCACCTTTTAACATATTGTACTAAATGCTAAAAATAATGTATTGATTAATAAGGATAGGTACTCTACCCCTACAGAACCTATGACCTTTACAAATCAGACTTAAAGACAAACTCACACCAGCTGCCTCAGAATCTCTGTTATGGAACTTTATATGCTTTCATTCAACCAGCTGAGCAATTAAAGAACCTAAAACAATTTATCAGACAAGAAACCCCATAATCACGGAGAGTATTTCACTCTAGATGTGGATGCTGTCATTATCATAAAGGTCAACTCTTCAGATGAGCTCTAGATGGGGAGTCTTTCAGGGGAGCAGATATATTGGACTAATGCCTTGGCAGTAGTAGATGACTATGTTACATTACCAAGCTAGGCTTATATTACATGCGCTAAATATTGGCTAAATAAAGGTAATGTGCCCCATTTTTTATTTATTGCTACTTTGTGGATATAGAACCATTTCAGAGCATTAGGTTCATAAATAAGTGATCACATTCTCTTGCAGCTTCTAACTACCAAATTTAGGATTTGAGTTTCTCACCCAGCAGTCACCAGCATTCAAGAAGAAATACGGGGATTGAGAAAGAAGTTTAAGGTATGTATCACTGTTGTCCTCAAGATCTCTGTCTCTCTGTCTGTGTCTCTCTCTCATTAGAAACTTCGATGACAGCATTTTACAACAGCCCAACACAGAGTAAACTTTAGGAGAGATTTTACTGAACAAAATAGATTGCTTTACTTATGCACAAAGGAGTCATGGTTAAACTTCAACAGTATAGGTTGTAAATTGCAAACTAAAATATAAATGTAGCTTTTGGAAGTTCAGAAACTGTGTTAGCTGTGATTAATGCAAAATAAAACCCCCACAAAACAAAAACAAAAACCACACACACACACACACCCTCATTCCTACTCAATAAAAAAAAAGTTATTTAAGATTTTAACTCCTGGAATGATGCAAAGTTGAGCAGAAAATCAGCTTCTAGTAACATTACATAAAGTGGTTTTGAGAAGGTGTTTGAATTGAGCAGGTCCTTTGTTAATATACTTAAACAAAACAAAGAAAATAGAAACAAAGAAAACAGTTAAGAAAAGAAAATAAAGAAAAAAGGAAAGAAATAGGAAAAGCAATATTTATTTAAGCAGCATTTAATATAAATATAGAATATTTTCTTCAAGAGAACTTGTTCAGATTAGTTAGGTCAAAGTCATATACCGGTAGCTTGAACATTTTGTTAGAAATGGTAAAACTAATTTTCAGTGAACCAAAAATATGGTTAAGCTCCTAGCATGTATTCATTAGATAAATATTTATAGAATGCATTCTTCATATACAAAGATGGAAAAAAGATAGTCATAATCCTCAAATAACTTTGCTTTATTATATAAAGGAAACAACATGCACAATATAATGAGAAATACATTAGTAAAAATCTTTTCAGGTGTATTTTGTAATCAGAGTTTTAAAGGATGAATCTAAGAAGATTAATTAAGGAAAATAGCAGAGATAGCTCATCCTAGTAAAAAGGAAAAGTACAATTGTAAAGAGATATAAAATTGTGGTGTGTACGTGAGTGAAAATGAGTAGTTGTATACAAATAAAGTAGTTGTATGTGATCTCCTGATGGCATTAACACTAGTCTTCCAGTAGTAGTCTGATTTCTCAATCCTACCTTCCAGTTGAAGGGGAATGTCATTCTCTTCTGTCATGACATCTCCTCTCCCAGATCAATGTATGCATCATGAAATATGGCCATTTGGCTCCATTCTCTAATCTCCCAGAGAGAGGCTCATGTTTCAACATAATGGGTATAGCAAAGATTACATGAAAATTTCATCGAATTTCAAGCAGCCCATGGGGGAAGAAGTTTGCTTTTATAATTGATCTTTTGTTCTGTGTCTGGTCCCACTCATCCACATATTCTCAACTCAATATGACCTAAATCAAACAATGCAATGCTCTTAAACTTCATGCCAACAATAACTTATGCTTAGTTTTTCTAATTTACATTTTAAAAACAGTTTACCCATATTTTACATTTTCCAAGTGAACTATTAAAAAGTATTAGAATGTCATTAGTTTTTTTCTTTGAATGTTCTCATAAACCATGATGAACAAGGAAATATCTCATAGCTCCAGAATGTTTACGTTTTTTTGCAAGTTTTTATCCATGCTTCGTGGTTTAAGAAGTCATGTTATGTCCCCCTTTATAGTACTAGATTCCTGAATACTGTTGCAAAAAGAGAATTTTTCTTCTCTTTGCTTTGCTATCTCAAACCTGTTTAATGTGCAAGTGAAGTAAATATTTCCTATTAATCAAAAGATTGATAGAATATTGTGTTAAATTTAGGGTTTACAAATAACCTTAGTTTATAGTATATGGTGTTGAGCTTTACAAGAAATGCAAGAAGGCAGCACGTGATTAATTTTTAATTAGTTCTGTGTGTTTAATGGAGGATGAGATCATAGCAGATAATTTTAAAGGAATGTAATGAAATGAAGTGATGTGAATTGTAGAAAAGTGAAGTGAATTTAGGAGCTCCTATTAGGTAGTTTGGATCAGCAGTGTCTTTATTTCCTCTTGTCTCTGAAGTACAATAGAAGCAACTTACTAGCAAATTTACGATTGAGAGCCATTCATACACCTATGAGGTATAGTTAGGAGGAATAAAATATTGGAAGAAAGTCTCATGTTTTCATGGCTACATGTTAGTAGTAAGTTTTTCAGGGTTAAAAGGTAATTTCTAAGCAGGACCAGCTTCATTCAGGGAGAAATTTATCTAATCGTTGTGATCTGAGATAAGTTCTAGACAGTATGTCTTTTCAAAACCCACAACATGTCATTCCACAAGAGACGCGTACTTCTGGACCTTAAAGGTTTTTATTTTCAAGAATTTCCTATTACAATGCAAATTGTAGCTAACCAACACTGTAGGTTCACTAAATTCTTTTCATAATTAGTTGGCAGCATGGTTTGAGTAAGACTGATGGAAATGAAGCTCAGAATACTTTTTGAGTTAGGGGAAGAGTGAGAGGGGATCTTTGGCAGAAGAAAGAGTTTGATGTCATTAAGGTAACCTGAACATAGAGGATAACCAATGATCAAACAGAAAACAACCAAAATGTTTTGGTCAGAAAGATCACTTAATAGGAAAAAGTCAAGAAATGTCCTTAAAAGAGTTAGAGGATTTCAGCCTGGTGGAAAGCCTTTTTTAATCCAAAATCTCATTTCATATTGACAAAGTCAGAAAAAAACTTTAGCCTACCTACCCTTACACAGCAGACCAAATAGCAGTTTGTAACCAATCATTTTCATAATAAATGACAGTAGTTGGCATAACTAGTGGGTTAAACCCCTGATTTTTGAAGTCCAACCATCTGTGTTCCAATTTTTGATCTTTACTATCAAGCTAGGTGGCCTTAGGCAAATTACTTAATCTCTCCAATTGTCAATGTAAATTTGGGATGTTGCTAGGGAGTCAGAAAGGAAACAAACCCATAATAAACATAACGACTGCTTTGAAAGTAGTAGAAGGGGTAGCACAGAAAAAGAAGTAACTTAGTTTGCCTAGGGGAGTTAAAGAGGCCTTCTCAGAAAAGGTAAATTGAACTAAAATCTAAATAACCTGTAGGAATTTGCTAAGTGTATAAATCTGAGCTGTGAATTTCTGGTAGTGAAAACATCATGCAAAGGCTAGAAGATGTGAGCGAGCATGGAGCCGTCAAGGAATTTAATATGGCTGGAGTCTAAGATGCAAGAGAGACATAATAGAAACAAAGAGGCAATGAAGAACTACAAATTATTCAGAGCAGGGGAGTAACACTAGTAGATTTGCTTATAGAAAAGGTCACTCTGGTGACACTCCGAATTAAGTCAAAATAATATTACACAATTCCAACTAAACACTGAGGAGAACATGAATTGGGGCAAAAGAAAACAACAGACAAATATAGGAAAGTAGAAGCAACAAGACTCAAAAATCATTTGGTGGAGGAGAGAGGGAGAAGGAAATTTTCTGGAATGACTTCTGAGTTTCAGCTTGAGCATCTGTTGGGTAGTGTTGCCCATCATTAAAACAAGGACCACAGATTCAATGCAAAAGGTAAAGAGGCAGACCACACCAAGCCATGAGAAAATGGGACTGACACCTGCTTCCCTTTTGAAGACCATGAGCAGTTATAGCAAGCATTTCTGTGAGAAAACACTGAAAGAAAGCAAATCTCCAATAATGAAAAGTTAGTACCTAACAAGTAGCAACAATAAAAGTTAGAATTATATGAATACAACTGTACTAAAATGTGGATTTTGAGCCATTGTAGAACAAAGGTCTCACAATTTCTATAAAAAGGTATGAACATGGATAATAGGAAGTCATTAACCTGGGAAACAAATGATGATTAGGCAAAGAAGAGAATATGGCTCTTGTAAAGCCAGAGATATTCCCCTCAGACTCATCAGATTAAGTTTCAATTCATTGGAGTAAAGGAATTAAAAACTGAGAGCATCCTAGTTCTCACTGCTATTTGTAGTATGTTATTTGTAACCAAACTCAGTTCATTTTTCAGTAAAATCTATATAGTTATTATCCAGTAATGTAAGCTAAAATATTCTCAAAAAAGTTTGTTTTCATTTTGAACAAAACAATCAAACCTATATTAAACAACCTTTCAGACATACTGAAGATATTTATGTGGCTGGGAATTCAACAGACAAATGTTTCCTAAACTAGAGAAACCAGGCTAGTAACTTCTCCCAACAATTTAAAAAGTCATTCTAAATAAGTATATTTCTTCCTTGGTAAGCTAAGATGGATATGGAAAGTTATGGAAGAATAAATTTTTGGGTCCCAATACCTTACCTAGTACTGGTCTTGGACTATATGCCTAGGGTGTTTTTCTGCAAATCTGTGGATAACTCCCAATAGAAATCCAGTATTAGCATGTTAGTGACCGGAATCATTTTTTTTAATGAGAAAATAATCAAATGGGAAGCAGAGCTTGACAGGATACATCATTCAGTTAGTTGTAGGGGCTCTAAGGTTACATGAGTAAATTTCAGGAAAGTGTTCTTAGCAGCTCTATGCCTCAGTGTCTCTAGTTACAACATTGTATGTAACAAATGTCTGACTGTCCTCTGTGAGAAAGCAAAAGGAAATGTACCATATAATCTGATGTAGTGTTGTCCCCTTGCTGACATTAATACAGCAATGCAGATACAACTGGAAAAGACCAGTATAATTTGTCTTTAGTCTGGAAAAGACCAGGATAATTTATCTTTAGGCTGGAAATCTCCTGATGATAGGGCACACTTCTATTAGGTCTGCTTTTTGAACTAGTGCCAAAGGATGTCAAACAAATCCAGTAACAAGCAAGATAGCTATTTTTACTTTTGCGATTTCTCCTTTCACTTTGGGTCCTTGTGGTGGGCACACATTTGCTATACCACACATTTGAAAGTGCTGAATCTTCATTTAACAGTTGACCCTTGAACAACTCAGGGGTTAATCTGAGTTTAATTTATAGTGAGCCCTCCATATCCTCTGACTCTCACAACTCAGGACTGTGTAATACTGTAGTATTTACTATTGAAGAATATCTGCTTATAACTGGACCCATGCTGTTCAAATTCGTGTTGCTCAAGGGTCAATTGCACTTATTTTATACAACTGAACTAAAATGTCTATGTTGAGCCTCCATTTTGTCTGATACAGAAAATCTAGTTGCTTATAGAAAACTGTCAATGTAATGATTATCAGTTATCTCACTCAGGTTTAAAACTCAGTCACTTTCTGGCATGTTCAACCTCTCTTTTCCAGAACTGGTCCTAAATACCTTGGCTTTTTCAGTGGAGTAATCCTCAAACCATCATCTCTCTGCCAGCCAACTTCTACATTCCTTTCCAAGGGGCACAAGAACATGCAGATGTTCTTCCATATGGCAATAAAGTACTGGAGATGTCAGAGGTTTTTGGGAGGACTTTCATGTTTAGACAAGCCTTGGGGACTGTCTATAAGACTTATCATTGTCTTGGATGCCATCTAAGAATAACTATATGTGAATAACGCTGCTATGAACATGGGTGCACGATGAGACCTTTTCAATTCTTTTGAGTATATACTCAGAAGTTGGATTGCTAGATATGGCAATTCTATTATTAATTTTTTTCAGGAACCACCATACTGTTTTCCACAGCAGCTGTGCCATTTTACATTCCCACTGACAGTGCAAAAGTGTTCTAATTTCTCCACATCTTAGCCAACACTTGTTTTCTGTTTTTTTTATCCTAATATATATGGAGTGGTATCGCATTGTAGTTTTGATTCAGAATCCCCTAATGATTAGTAATGTTTAACAATTTTTCATGTGCTTATTGGCCATTTGCATATTTTCTTTGGAGAAATGTCTATTGAAATCCTTTGCCCATTTTTTGATCAGGTGGTTTGTTTCTCTGTTGTGTTTTAGGAGTTCTGTATATGTTCTCGACATTAATCCCTGGTCGGATATATGATTTGCAATTTTTTTTCCTACTCTGTGGGTTGCCTTTTTACTCTGTTCATAGTGTCTTTTGATGTACAAATTTTTCGTGAAATCCAATTTGTCTGTTTTGTTGTTGTTGTTGCCTGTGTCTTTAGTGTCATATCCAAGAAACTACTGCCAAATAAAATGTCATGAAGCTTTTCATCTATGGTTTCTTCTAAGAGTTTTATATATTTAGGTCATGCATCAATTTTGAGTTAATTTCTGTATATGGTGAAAAGTCAGGATCAAACTTCATTCTTTTGCATGCAAATATCCAGTTTTCCCAAAGCTAGTTGTTGAAAAGACTGTCCTTTCCCCATTGTATGGTCTTGGTACTCTAGTCAAAAAAGCATCTGACTATATATGAAGGTTTATTTCTGGAATCTATTCTCTTCCATTGGTCTATATATCTGTCTGTATGCCAAACACACAATTTTGATTACTGTAGCTTTGTATAGTAAGTTTAGAAGTCAAGATATGTGAATCTTCCAGTTTTGTTCTTATTTTTCAGAATTATTTTGACTATTCAAGGTCACTAGGGGCTCCATATGAACTTTAGGATGGAGTTTCCTCTTTCCACAAAGAAAATCTCACTGGGATTTTGACAGTGATTATATTAAATCTGGAGATCATTTTGGGTAGTATTAATATCTTAGCAATATTAAATCTTTCAGTCCATGAACATGGGATTACTTTCCATTTATTTATGCTTTCTTTAATTTCTTTGGAAATGTCCTGTAAATTTTTTGGTACAAGTCTTTCACCTCCTTAGTTAAGTTAATTCCTAAATATTCAATTCTTCCAGATGCTAATGTAAATGGAATTGTTTTCTTAATTTCCTTTTCAGATTGTTCATCACTACTGAATACAAATTCAACTGATTTTTGTGTGTTGGCTTTGTATTCTGCAAGTTTAATGAATTCTTTTATTAGTTCTAAGAGACTTTTTCTGCATGCTTAAGGTTTTCCACATATAAGATTAAATCATCTGTGAACACAGGTATTTTATTTCTTCCTTTCCAACTTGAGTATCTTTAATTTCTTTTACTTGTCTGATTGCTCGGACTAGGACTTCCAGTAATATGTTGACTAGAAGTAGAGAAGGCAGACATCCTTGAGGAAAGCTTTCAGTATTTTACCATTGAGCATGTTGTATGCTGTGGGTTTTCATATATGGTTTTCATTATTTGAGACAGTTTCCTTCTATTTCTAGTTTGTTGAGTGTTTTTATCATGTTGTGTGTTGAACTTTATTAAATGCTTTTATTGCATCAATTGAGATGATCATGCAGCTTTTTTCTCTATATTCTGTTGGTGTGGTTTATTATATTGATTGATTTTGATATGTTGAACCATCCTTCCATTCCAGGAATAAATGTTACTCTGTCATGGTGTATAACATTTTAATATGCTGCTAAATTGAATAAGCTAGTATTTTTTAGGACTTTTTTCCATGAATGCTCATTAGGGATACTGGTGTGTAGTTTTTGGTTTTTTGTTTTGTTTTGTTTTTTTCCTGGTAGTATCTCAGTCTTTAGTATGAGGGTAATATGGGCCTCATAAGATGAGTTAGGGAGTTCGTTCCTCCTCAGTTTTTTGAAAAAGTTTCAGAAAAATAGTTGTTAGTTTTTCTTTAAATATTTGGTAGAATTTGCTGGTGAAGCTATCAGATCCAGCTCTTGTCTTTGATGGAAAGTTTTTGACTACTGATTCATTCTCCATACTAGTTATAGGTCTATTCAGATTTTCTCTTTCTTTATTGTTCTTGTTAGGTTTTGTGTTTCTAGGAATTTCTTCAATTCATCTAGGTTATCCAATTTTTTGGGTGTACAATTACTCATAATGCTCTCTTATAATTTTTTTAAATTTCTGTAGAATCAGTAGTAATACCACCATTTTTACTTAAATTATAATAATTTAGTCTTCTTCCTTTTTTTCCTAGTTTACCTAGCTAAAGGTTTGTCAACTTTGTTGATCTTTACAAAGAATCAATTTTTTAAAAATTTTCACTCATTTTTTTTCTATTCTCTATTTTATATCTCCCTTCTCTAATTTTTATTATTTCTTTTCTTCTACTGCTTTGGTTTTAGTTTGCTCTTCTTTTTCTAATTCCTTAAGTTGTAAAGTTAGGTTGCTGATTTGAGATCTTCCTTTTTTTCTGTTTTATTGAGCTATAATCCACATATAACATTGTGTAGGTTTAAGGTGTACAACATAATGATTTGATACACATATTAACAACTCCATCACTTTACTATACCACTCATATTTGTGGTGAGCACATTTAAGATGTATTCTCCTGGCAACTTTCAATTATATAAAACAGTATTGTTAACTATAGTCACTATGCTGTCATTAGATCCCCATAACTTATTCATCTTAAAACTGGTAAGGATAGGTAAAAAAAACAGGTATAAGAAAGACATTTTCTCGCTTCTTCAGAACATTCCATTATGTTCCTCAATAACCATTATAGAGAAAACTATATAATAAATATTCATTATTTTATTGTCAGGAAAATATTTATTTCTCTTCAAGTATCAATATGCTCTCTATGCTCAGAGGAGATATTACAACCTATATTATCTTATTTGTCATTAGTTGCAAGAAAGCTTGAAGCAGAAATGATTGCATAATTATTTCATGTTTAAGTCACTGTTTTTTATCACCCCTTTCTTTTATTCTTTTAATGAAATAAAAATATCTTTATTATTTGACTATCAAGACAGGTTTATACTACACTTTAAGCAAAGTCGTTTATTCTTTATCTGTTGTGTAATTAATGTCTTTAATCCTTCCTCTGTATTATCCTTCAATCATTGCCAATTTTAAAAATAACCTCTTGGCTGTGCATTTATCTTGGATACACATTTCCAGATTTTTTTTCAGCTTCACTGAGGAATAATTGACATATAAAATTGTGAGATATTTAAAGTATACAACATAATGATTTTCTCTGTTTGGCTTATTTCACTTAGCATAATGCCCTCCCAGTTTCTGGTTCATCCATATTGTCTCAAACGACATGTTTTCTTTCTTTTTATGAATGTATTTATATATACGTATATATATATATATATATCTCACATTTTCTTTATCCATTGAACCATTACTAGATATTTAGGTTGTTTCTATATATCACCCCTTTCTTTACATGGCTTACATTTTTAGGTTTCACCTTTATTTTAAAACACCTAAATATTTTTTGAAAGACAACCCAAATGCCTCTTGAAATGTAAAAGTTTGTAAAAAGAAAACTGACTTTATAGTAATACATAATTAATTGTAATAATGAATAGTAATAAATAAGTAATTGTCAGTGTATCAACATTAGCTTTGCAAATGTAAACTTAAATATCTTGGGTAGGATTTATAGCTTATTGTAATCATCCTATTACAATGCATTGAGTATTATTTTTATTTTAAGTTATTCTCAAAATTTAAATTACAGTAAAAATTTAATTCATTGGTGAGCCTATTTGAGAGCTGATTGTTAGTATACCGCATTAGCAACAGCATCATGCTTGCTCATTTAATCCCTAACTGCTAAGGTTGAATGTATTCTCTTGTTTGTATCCTCCATTAATTCAGAGTTTCTATTACTTACCTATACCTCTCAGGAAGACAGCCTCTTTTTTATTATACAAATGTTGCTTTACTTTATATAATGATGGGTTTCTGAAACTTCAGGTATAGGCAAGTCTTTTAAGATTCAATTATATTTTAAATACATAAATTCCATATTTTTAAAGCATTAATCAGAAGTACCTGTGTGTGTAAACTGAATCATCATTTTATGTTTTCTTAATTTACTGGTTTGTAATGAAGTTCAGGAATTTTCAATTATATCTGTACTTTTAATTTAAGTTAGGTTTTTATTATTACCAACGTTGTTGCTTTTGTTTCAAACATAAAATATTCATTATCTTGATGGTTTAATTCTAAGAAACCCTAATAGATGGTCTGTGTTTCATGATTATCTCCAGAAGTTCAGAAGTAAACTTGAGAAGTTTGAATTAAGGTTGACCTTAAATAGTAACATCTAGCTGAGCATGTCAGAACAAGCAATTTGGAATTCATTAAGTGGGTGATGTTGGAAGGAAAAATATGGATAAAGAGAATTAGTTATTTATTAAAGAACCTAAATGTAGCTTTAGAGTTTGAAAAGAGATTAGAAAGAGGAATCTGAGATATTTTGCCATATGTTGGTGTTGGCTGGCATCAATCTCAACAGCTAAGAAAAAAATTTTGTGAGAGTTAGGAAGTAGGCTATAAAATCATTCCATGAATATATACCAGAATCATAACATCATAGGATATTAAAGTTGGAAGGAATATTTGAGAATATTTAATAGAACACTTCCATATTTCATATTAAAAATGACAGACATAGAAATGTAGTGATTTCCCCAGGGATAAGTATATTTGTAGTAGTTTGAATAAGAATTTCACCTAACGTCATCCAAGTATCAAATATCTCTTTTTTAAACTCAAAACAGAAAGCTTTGCTCCAACTCCTCCTATTTAACCTCCCACTGTTTCTATACTTCTAGCTATCACTAAGCATCTCAGAGAGAATGTCAAAATGATACTAATAAAGATGTCCATGCTCACCATTTCCAAGAAATAAAAACAGTGTCAAGAAAGAAGTCACAATCTTGAGATTTTATATTCTCTTGGAGTTATTTTTCCTCATATGTTATTTTCAATTATATATTTTAAAAAACATATTTTGCATCCAATCTTCTGAGACAATTTTCCTAGTTTCTCTTTTCTTTATTAGGAGTGTTTTATAATGGTTTAGTTTCTCACAGGCAAGTCTTATAATTATAATTTATTAGTGGGAGAACATATCAACTAGACCTTTGCTACCAAAGTATGTTCCATAGATCAGTAGCATTGACATCATCTGAAACTTGTTAGAAATATAGATCCTCAGATCCTGTCCCAGACCTCCTGAACCAGAATCTGCATTTTGACAAGATCCCTAGGTGACCCCCATGCACATCAATGTTGTACAATCACTGAACTAGACAAATAATCTATATAGAAACCAACATAAAACTACTCTAAATACCCACAGTAAGACTCTCTTTTATTGCTAGTTTTTGGTTAAAAAAATAATAACAACAATAAAATTAATAAGGAGTGGTTAAACTTGGGATAGCAGATACAAATGGATTAGGCTCTAAAAAAATTTTTTATATAGATACTTCTGTTTTTATTTAGGCAAAACAAAAGTCTAGACTTCTCTAAAGCAGAATTATCTATCTTAACAACATCGAGTTTTTATACTTTAATACCCAAATGTTATATACATTCCCAGAAACACAGTGATTATTTAAATTATTGAAAGAATCAAAGATGGTAACTCTAGGATAAGATCATAGGTGAGAAGTGGAAAGAAATAATGCAGGAAACTGAAATGTAAGAAAAATACTTTTGAAAATTAATTATTCATAAGATAATAAATACATATGTCATTATCTCATAAATGGAGTATACTGTAGACCTGAATACTCCCCACTACTGGAGCACGTGCTGTCTCTAGTGGATTTGTCAACACAACATAGAACATGTTGGTCAAAGGAAATACCCAATCTTCTTTCTACTGTATAGATGTCACCTAATGTATATATATGTTTTTGATTTGATTGGGTATTTGTAATGGGTCAAAGTGGTAATTCTTCTTTTAGCATGTTTGAGAAGGATAGGGAAATCTGGTGAAAGAGATGTGTTGAGTTGGTCACAGCTTTGCTTATTTTTTAACTGAATTTGCTCTAGAAAACATCAGCTTTAGGGAGTTAGCAGGTTATCTGTTCACAGAAACAATAGTCTATTGTAAAAAAAAAAGTATATTTTTAAACAATTTCTATATTTGAGTAGTTGCATGGCATATCTTTTCAACTGAGGTAGTCTGTGTGATAAACCAGTGAACAATACTAAGATGATTAATGAAAGTCGTCATATAATTCCTAGCCAATTGTAAATTAAGACAATGATGTGACACTGATCTTTGAAGCAGATGCAGGTAAACAAATATCCACTATTGCAGTAATTTGGTTGTGACTTGTGGACAAAGGGTTATGAAGAGGAGTTTCATTTCTAGGAAGAAACACATTGTATATATACTTATATCAACACATGTCACAGTTGAGGAATTACAATTGAAAAGTTTTAATTCAGATGATTGTCTATTTTAGATTGCTCTTGTTCCTATATCTAGTCTGTATTGAACTCCAAATAGAAGGAAGGCACACAGGTGTAATGGGAGTGGCTGCTACAACAATTATCATTATTTTCCCCTATACAGCAAATGTTAGCCATTCAAGAGCAGAGGAGATTATCATTATAATGGCTAGTGGAGACTCAAAGGGCATGAGATAGCATCAATTTCCATGCTGCCTTTTCAAACAAGGCTATAAAAAAAGATAAGGGGAGCTAGCTGTTTTCCTTAACAAAATGAGAAAGCTGAAATATATGTTCCATTAAGAGAAATCATTTGCCTTAATGTGTTATATAATGCCTAGCACATGTTAAAACACTCAACAAGTAAGCGTTGATGACAAAAAACAAGTGAATAGGTTTTGCTATTAATAACCTCAAATTTAAAAGAACAACTCTTCATATTTTCTTCTATTTAAATAAAAATGGTAAATAATTATTTCAAATATTTGATTAACAGCTGTACCAGTCTGTTAATAAATGCTAGTATTATACTTATTCAGCAAGAAGTTCTCGATCTCCTAGCAAATGCCAGCATCATCTTAGGGTCCGAGGGTGTGAAGATTAATAAGTCATATTCTCTGAAAAAAGTTCAGAGTCCAGACTGAGTGCAATAAATGCTATGCCCAGATCCTTCCTTCATGCACAAGGCTTTCATTCACCCAGCTGCTGGGAGGGTTGATGACTCTCAGCTGGATCCCTCTCTGAGCATTTCCCTTAGCTGAAGATAACTATTTGATATAATATCATACCTCTTCCCTAGAGGCAATCCACATCCAATAACTAGTTGCTATGAGCTAATAAAATTCTGGCTCCCCTGCCTCAAGGAGAATAACTGTGAAGCAACATCCCAGGAATTCCAGAGCTTCCTGGTGATTTGGTTGAAGCCTGTGTTGCAACTGATTTGCACTGTGACTCTTCCCTTTGCAAAAACCCATATCTCTCATCTGCAATGGGTATTGTTCCTAAGCTGCCTCTTATACCATTTCTGAACAAAAATCTCCATCTCTAAGTCTGTTTCATGGAAAATACAAACTAAGAGAGTTGATGCCAGGAGGTTGTCAGGACTGAGAAAAGGGATTTTGGAGCCAGTTGTAGGGCAATGAAGATGCCATCACAATTGAAAATGAAGCAATAATTGCTCTTAGAAACCTAGAGAAGTGCAATTGTTAGAATTTTCACAAGTGGTAACTAGGGTGGGATACTAGTAGAAGGGAATGTATGGGCAAGTACAATAGCTCAGGCTCTTAAGAGGATATACAAAATATTAATTAAAAAGTTAATAGGAACCTGGTGGCCCTGTTGAGTGACCTAGGTATATTGAGAAAGACTGAAATCAACAAATGAAGATAAAGTGTGACAATCAGAGTACCTCCTTGGCAGTAAAATAAAACTCTTATCTCCTGCAACCATAGGCTAAAAAGCTGAGGACTTAATTACAAGAGTTACTTAGTTCTAGGGAAAGCTGAAGTCCCTGCTCCAGCAAGTATGCTATGTTAAGATCATGGTTCTGGTGTGGAAGGAGTGGAACTCTGAAATTTGGAAATGAGTATATCTATGATGATGCATTCAAAGCACTGGAGCTCTAGAATATCTTGGACTCTCTGGACTTGCAACCATGGGAACTCAGATCCAAGAAAGCTGTGGAGATAAGTAAAAGAACACTGTACTCCACAGTCATGATAGATGGGCAATCAAAAGGATATTGCTCAATGTATAAAATAAAAGTAAACAGTAATAGATGATTAGGATGGTGAGGGTCGCTACTTCCCCAAAAAGCTATAATACATTGCCAGGTTTCTGATAGCCAATGTTTGGAACTATGATCCACTGATTGAAGGAGAAAAGTATAATTTTTAGGAGTCCAGCACTCCTGGGTATGACAGGACAAAGGAAAGGACAAATTATTGCCACTTGTACCTTCTATTACTAAGAAATAAGTATAATGCCTATCATGCCTATTTGCGTCCTGTAGGCAATATCTTTCAACTTGGAAATACATTGCTCCAGCCCAATTACCAAGTGACACAGAAGGCTGCAAGCTTTGAGTGGGAACCAGAGAAAAGAAGGTTCTGTAGCAGGATCAGGGTACAATGCAAGGAGCTCTGCTGCTGCAGATCCTATGGTATAGGAGTACTAGGAAAAATGCTGTACAGAGTTTATGGCAAACTGTAATAGAAAACACAATCTAGGCTCCTAAAGCTCTGGATCAAAGTCATGCCATATGGAGCAGATGATCTGCTATTGGGCCTTAATATAAAACACTTGACTGTGAGATGACAATTAACTATGTGTCCCGAACTGCCTGTCAACAGTCAGGTTATATCAGATACATGAAGTCATAATAAGTTCAACAGCAATCCATTGTATGATGGAAGTGGTACACCAGACGTCCCAAGTAAACTGCAAAAGCAAATGACCTAATCCCCTATACCATCCATCTCTGTTTAATCTGAGGACTCTTCCTTATCTCACAGATATAGTCATATGTGGGAAGGGGAGATTTTTATGATCTACTGATGGAGAATAAATGTAGCTAAACTTGGTTCATGAGTGGATTGGCTCGGTATGTGAGTATGACCTAAAAGTTTAATATACTACTGCTAAACCACAGTCTCACCAAGAGTCTCTGTGAAACACATGAATGAAGGAATTCCTCCTAATGGACAGAACTTCAGGCAATATACCTGCTTATCCATTTTTATGTAAATAAAGATGGTTTAAGGAAGATATAGATACATCTCAGCATGATGAACAATAGAAAATGACTTGGTTGATGGTGTAGGAGTGTGGAAGAAAAAAGTTTATGAAATTGAGGACAAGCCTTCTAGGGAAGAGGAATGTCAACTGATCATTGCAAGTAAGAACAAAGTGTAGCAATCATAAAAATTGCATGTTAATGCACACTAAAGAGCATTCACCAGGCAATAAACTACTAGGAAGGCAGAATGATTCAATTCATTGATCATCATATAACACAGTGTCAGCCAAATAAGGCCAAGCTGGCAGTATTGAAGATTATGTGTAGTCCCAAGTGCATAGGCTCCCACAAACTAGATCCAGCCTAGCTATTACTACTACCAATTTTCTAACCTGGCAGCAAAAGAGACCAACACTGAGCATATGCTATGGCATTCTTTCTAAAGGATATCAAAAAGCTATTGAGTGTCAAGTTTTTACATTGGATATTTTCTACCTTGGAAGGAGCAACAATTCATCATAACTGGAATTGATCTATATTCTAGGTATGAGACTTTCCTACTGACAAGTTCTTAGCCAGTGTAAATATCTAAAAGCTCATGAGTGATTGGGTCTACTGACATGGAATTCCACATAATAGAACATTAAACTAATAACTCACTTTAGGGCAAGGAAACTAAATCAAAAAAACCCAGGACTATGAAGTCTACTGATTCTATCACATACTATACCACCCAGAAGTTACCCCAGAAAAGGAATGGTCCTTTAAAACTGCAATGAGGCACCAGCTTAGAGATGATACTCTGTAAGAATGGGGCACCATCATCCAGAAAGTAGTATACCCTTTAAATCAAATCAATAGTTGTTATGTAGTGCTATTTCCAACAGAGAGAATGTATGGATTCAGGAACCAAGAGGTGTGTATAGAAATGGCTCTGCTTATTATTACTTCCAGGGACTATATAAGTTATATGTTCTTCCTGTCCCCACAACTCTGGGTTCTGCCAGGTGAGAAAACCTGATTAGCAAATGGGAAATGCTTACAGCAGAAAACAAGGCAAGAGTTTCACTAAATTTTCCAGTACACCTGCTACTCAATCTGTTTGGACTACTTATGTCAGGAAGAAGTCAAGGAAAGGAGTTACCATCCTGGCAATGGTAATGGGCTCTGGTCATCAGTAGAAGGTAGAGCTACTGTAACACAGAGGGGCAGAAAGAATATGTTTGCAAGTTTTTGGTCCACTGAGATGCCTTTGGGTATTTGATTTCCTAATTTTGAAGGTAAGTGGGTGAGTGAAACAACCATGGCCAAATAAAAGTATGGTTACCAGGTGTTCAGACCACCCAGGGATAAGGATCCATACCAGTGGTGTACTGGCCAATTCATACTGGCTTTCAAGTATGTACAATTTTGTACATCTTTCCCAAACTCCATGAAATCATATCAAGCACATTTTCTAACCACAACTCTATGAGATTAGGAATCAATTACATGAAAAAAAAAAAAACCTGCAAAAAACACAAACATGTGGAGACTAAACAATATGCTACTAGACAACCAATGGGTGAGCAAAGACATCAAAGAAGAAATTAAAAATACCTTATAACAAATGAAAATGGAAACATAACTTTCCAAAATCTATGGGACATAGGAAAAGAAATCCTAAGTGGAAAGTTCATAGGGATACAGGCCTACCTCAAGAAACAAGAAAGATTTCAAATAAACAATCTAACTTTACACCTAAAGGAGCTAGGTGTAAAGAAAAAAAGAACAAAGTATGCCCAAAATTAGTAGAAGGAAGAAAATAATAAAGATCAGAGCAGAAATAAAGGAAACAGAGACTGAAAAAAAATAGAAAAAATCAATGAAACAAAGAGCTGGTTCTTGAAAAAGTAAACAAAATGACAAACTTATAAAGACACATCAAGGAAAAAAGAAAGGGACAAAATAAATTAAATTAGAGTGGAAAGCAAAGTTACAACCAATACCATGAAATGTAAAGGACCATGAGAGATTACTATGAACAATTATACATCAATAAAATAGACAGCCTAGAAGAAATAAATAAATCCCTAAAACATACAATATCTCAAGAGCAAATCAGGAAGAAATATAAAATATGAACAGAACAGTTACCAATAATGAAATTGAATCAGTAATCAAAACACTCCCAACAAAGATCCATGACCAGATTACTTCACAGGGGAATTCTACCAAATATTTAAAAAAGAGTCAACACCTATCCTTCTCAAACTATTCCAAATAATTGAAGAAGAAGGAATCCTTCTGAATTCATTTTGTGAAGCAAGCAACAACCTGATGCTAAAACCAGACAAAGACTCCACAAAAAAAGAAAATTACAGGGCAATATCACTGATGAACATAAATGCAAAAACCTCAACAAAATATTAGCAAACTGAATTCAACAATACATTAAAAGGATCATATACTATCAAGTGGGATTTATCCCAGAGATGCAAGGATGGTTCAATATTCACAAATCAGTCAACATGATACACTATATTAACAAATTAAAAAACAAAAATCATATGATCATCTCAATAGATGAATAAAAAGCTTTTTTTACAAAATTCAACTTCCATTTGTGATGAAAATTCTCAATAAAATGGGTATAGAGGGAACATACCTCAACATAATAATGCCCATCTGTGACAAACCTACAGCCAACACATACTCAGCAGTGAAAAGCTGAAATCATTTCCTCTAAGATTAGGGACAAGACAAAGATGCCCACTTTCTCCACTGTTTTTCAACATAGTATTGTAAGTCCTAGCCACAGAAATAAGACAAAAAAAAAATTAAAATAAAAGGAATCCAAATTGGAAAGAAATAAAACTGTCCCTGTTTTGCTATATGGGGTAACATGATACTATATGTAGAAAATCCTAAAAATGCCACCAAAAACTATTACTACTAATAAGTAAATTCTGTAAAGTTATGGGATACAAAAGTAATATACTGAAATCTGTTGCATTTCTATACACTAACAACAAAATATCAGAAAGAGAAATTAAGAAAACAATCCCATTTAGAATTGCACCAAAAAGAATAAAATACCTAGGAATAAATCTAACCAAGGAAGTAAAGAATTGTACTTGAAAAACTATAAGACATTGATGATAGGGCAGAGGACTTGAGGAGATAATTTTTCCAAAGAAGACATACAGATAACCAACAGACAGGAAAAGATGCTCAACATCACAAATCATGAGGGTAATGCAAATCAAAACCACAATGAGGTGTTACCTCACTCCTGGAAGAATTATTACTATTATTACAATTACTATTGTCAAAAAAACAACAAATAGGGGCAAGGAGGAGGAGAGGGGCAGGAGGGTTTGGTTGAGAGGGATCTGTTTGTCTCTTTGACACAGGCTTGGACCTAATAGGGGAGACAGAGGCCTAGGACTGTTGAAACCTGGATGTCCCCTCCCCTCTTCCCCTCCCTCTGCCACTTTGTGGCATCCCCCTCCCTTCACCCTTTCTCACTCTGATATCTAGCCATGACTAGCAGAAGCACAACCAGGCCCAATGGGCAGCCCCAGGCCAGCAAAATATGCCAGTTCAAATTGGTCCTGCTGGGTGAATCTGAAGTGGGGAAGTCTAGCCTGGTATTATGTTTTGTCAAAGGGCAGTTCCACAGTTACCAGGAGAGCAAGTATATTTCTTAAAAAAAAAAAAAAAAAAAAAAAAGACAACAAATAGCAAGTGTTGGAGGGGACGTGGAATAATGGAAACCCTCGTGCACTCTTTTTGGGAACATAAATTTGTATAGCTGCTATGGTAAACAGTATGGAGGTTCCTCACAAAATTAAAGATAGAGATATTATACTCTCCAGAAATTCAACTTCTGGGAATTTATCTGAATAAAACAAAGACACTAATTTCAAAAGATACATGCACCCTTACGTTCATTTCAGCATTATTTACAGTAGTCAAGATATGGAAGCAACCTAAATGTCTATGAACAGATGAATGAATAAAGAAGATGTGGTATATATATATATATATATATATGTAAAATGGAATATTATTCAGCCATAAAAAAGAATTAAATCTTGTCATTTGCAACAACATGGAAAGACCTAGAGAGTATTATGCTAGGCAAAATAAGTCAGAGAAAAACAAATACCATATGATTTCACTTATATATGGTATATAAAAAAACAAAACAAATAAATAAACATTTTTAAAAACCAGAAGCAGACCCATAGATATAGAGAACTGGTGGTTGCCAGAGGGAGGGTAATGGTGGGATGGGTGAAATACATAAAGGAGATTAAGCAGTATAAACTTCCAGTTACAAAATAAATAAGTCTGGGGTTGTAATGTACAGCATTGGGAATATAGTCAATAATATTGTAACAACTTTGGTGACAGATGGTAATGAGACTTATCATGGTGATCATTTTGTAATGTACAAAAATATTGAATCACAATATAGTACACTTGAAATTAATACAAAATTGTAAGTCGATTATACTTCCATTAAAAAATAGAACAAACTGCAGCCTCAAAATCAGTTGTAGCAATGGGGCTGCTTCCCCATACCCCGTACTAACTTTTTTCTCTAAGTTTCTACAACAAAGGAGATCACCAGAATTCCGAAGGAGTTATCTGCATAAATTATTAAATGAAGCAAGTGGATCCAACCAGCACAGGCATTGAACTATGGTGGATGCTATAATGTAAGTACTCTCATCATGGCTAATTTAAAGCTACCAATGTAGCTGAACATAAAGTTGGGAAGAGATGTACAAAAATAATTCTCAGCCTGAAAGTCAATTGAGTTTGCAGGTATGCTCTCCAGAAAGCACACTCTGAAAGAGTTTAGTTTGCAGGATATTTATTAGGGCTTGCCCTTATGATCAACATTGGTGGAAGGTAGAAGGAGGAAGTAGGATTGGGTGGGCAGGTGCAGAAGTCAAGCTGTGACATAGACCTGGACAGCCTCAGTCCACTCCAGGGGGAACTCTGGAACTTAAATATCTCATTGGAGTTTGCATGCTTTGGGCCAAAATGGATAGGCCTTTATATTCCACCTTGATCAGTCACTGCATGGGGTTCCTTAGAATTCAGTGAAGGCAGCTCTTTGCAGCTGAGCCAAACCATGAAGGCCCTGATGGATGACGACTATCTGGTGACTACATTCCCAGCAGCTAGACAGCAAGTGCTTTCTTAAATGGAGTTTGGGCAGAACTTCTCCATGTCCACCACAGTGCACCTCTACTTTTCAGGACTATAGTACTCATTCATTCAGCAGCTAAAGTGTTAGTAGCTGATGGCCATGAGGTGGAAGTCCCTTTGAGAACTGACCTCAACCAAAGAAAGCCTCCTTGCTAAAATTCATGTTACTTCCCTAAGAAAAGCTCATATCCAAAGATAGGTTGTATAAAGGAAAGGAGTGAATACAATATTCCAGTCCTCTTGCCTCAAAAATGTCCATTATGAAGCACTATCCCAGCAGCACACAGCACCCCCCTCCCAGGTTGTCTGAGGCCTTTGTTGTGACTATATCACAGATTAAATCTTCCCTCTTCCTCTGCCCTCTTCCTATAGTCCCCCTTAAATATTGATCTGGAAGATACACCACAATAAACGTCCTCCAAGCAAATCTCTGTCTCATTGTTTGTTTCCCAGGTAACCTGACCTAAGAAGTGATGACAGTCAAACAAACAACTATAAATCTGTACAACAAAAGATATGACAGAAGTAAGCAACAGCACCACTGAAGCATAGTAAGAGCACTCAACACAGACCTGATAGTTTGTAGAGATGCAAAAAGGAGGGGTTGGGACAGCCTTCCTCATTAGATAACATTATCAGTCTTTCATGTTGCCCAACTAGAATGGAGCCCATAACCCACTCCAATTCTGATAATACAATCATTAAGTTTTACATGCAGATATATGTAACTAAAACTGAACTATGTTCACTTAAAAGAATAAAAGGTTATTTTCTGTCATCTATCAAAAAACTTTAGTTAGTATGGCAGATCCATATTGTCACCAGTGATCCAGACTTTTCATCTATTTCAGCTCTACCATTCATAGTGTGTGACTGTTTTCCTTAGGCTCGCAGCATAATTCCTAAATTTATAGGCATTGTTTTTATTCCTTCATAGGAAGAATGAGAAAGATTAAGAATGGAGAAAGGCAAAGGGCAAATTGGAATAGGCAGAAGCCAAATAACTTTATCCCCTTGAAAATGTTTCCCAAACACCTTCTCAAGAAATTTCTGATTCTGTCTCATTGACCAGAACCAGTTCCTATGGCACACCTAACTGCTGTCGCCTTGTTCTCTCAGAGGAATTGAAGTTCTGTTAGTGAGGAAACCAGAGGAATCAGAAAATGGGTAAGCAATTCATAGCATCTACGATAGAAGGTTACCCTACAAACAAAATCAAAATAAACAATAAGAATATTTATCATTGTTACTATGGATTATATACATGGCTTAGTAAATTTGAAACTTGCCAATGTTATCTTTTTTTTAATACATCTTTATTGGAGTATAATTGCTTCAAAAATATCTCCAAAATATACAAACAGCTCATGGAGCTCAATATCAAAAAACCAAACAACCCAGTTAAAAAATGGGCAGAAGACCTAAATAGCTTTTCACCAAAGAAGACATAGAGATGGCCAAGAGGCAAATGAAAAGATGCTCAACATCACTAATTATTAGCGAAATGCAAATCAAAACTACAATGAGGTATCACCTCACACCAGTCAGAATGGCCATCATCAAAAATTCTGCAAACAATAAATGCCGGAGAGGGTATGGAGAAAAGTGAACCATCATACACTGTTGGTGGGAATGTAAATTGATAGATCCACTATGGAGAACAGTATGGAGGTTCATTAAAAAACTAAAAATAGAACTATCATATGACCCACCAATGTTATCTTGCCTATTTATGTAATATAATAACAACCAGTTTCCAAATAACATAAAATGTATTGTAGTGTTTAGGGAAACTCACTAAAATAGGGAGGGAGGAGGTTAACTTCTTTAATGCAGAATCAATTTTTTTTTTTTTTTTTTTTTTTTTGGCACATGGGCCTCTCACTGTCGTGGCCTCTTCCATTGCAGAGCACAGGCTCTGGACGTGCAGGCCCAGCGACCATGGCTCACGGGCCCAGCCGCTCCGCGGCACGTGGGATCCTCCTGGACTGGGGCACGAACCCGTGTCCCCTGCATCAGCAGGCAGACTCTCAACCACTGCACCACAAGGGAAGCCCCAGAATCAATTTTATATGCAAAATTAAAAAGCTTAAGTTGATCACATAGAAGCAATTTTCCTTTCCTGTATCATATTGGTTTAAATTGCAAAAGTAAAGATCAGTAAAGAATCCAACTTATTGGAACTGCTGTTTAAGCAAAACTTTCCATTGAACTCACAAATTCAATTCAATGAGTACTTTAGTCACACTGTGACTTACATACACAGAATTTCAAAATGATTTATAAAGTTAAATAATACAATTACACAGTTAAATAACCACAAAGGGAGAAGAAAATTAAGAGAGCTTTAGGCAGAGAAGAGACTTTCAAGAACCATATGAAAAAAAAGAGACAGTGTCAGTGATGCAGAGAAATGCAAAAAATTTCTTCCAGATGCCAAGAGCAATAAGGGAAAAGGGTTTTGATACTGTCTCATGGAAAAGCACCATGGAAAGAAGGGAGAATTAATTGCAGAGAACTGAGGGAATGGGATGCAATGGAGACAAATATTTCTTGAAATACATTCCCTGGTTACAAGCAGATGTACAATTTTAAAGGATGTCAGGTATACAACATTTTTGAGATACAAAAAGCATTTGATAGTATATGTATATGGTTCTAAATTTCCTACCATACACCTAGACACAGTTCTCAAAGCAGGAAATATGAGAACATATGTATTTCATAGTCAACTAGACCAGCAGTATTGAATTAAAGGAGCCCTTTCCCTCCCCCCAGTTGTCCTTATACAAAGTGTCTTGGTAAATTTGAGAAAATTGAAATCATATCAAGTATCTTTTCTGATCACAGCACTACAGGACTAGATA
>NC_041214.2:108532877-108536896 GCF_002837175.3 Physeter macrocephalus | reverse complement strand
AAACACCTACAGAAATCTGGCAGAAGACCTAAGACTTCCCAAAAGGCAAGAAAATCCCCACGTACCTGGGTAGGGCAAAAGAAAAAAGAAAAGATAGAGACAAAAGAATAGGGATGGAACCCTCACCTCTGGCAGGGAGCTGTGAAGGAGGAAACGTTTCCACACCCTAGGAAGCCCCTTCAGTGGCGGAGTTGGGGCTGGGAGGGGGGTAAGTTTCAGAGCCATGGAGGAGAACGCAGCAACAGGGGTGCAGAGGGCAAAATGGAGAGATTCCCGCACAGAGGATCAGTCTACTGCATTAGAATAAATCTTTTACATAAACCTTCTTTTTCTTTTATGTTAAAAGCAGTCCACACCTCAAAGACCATACCTGCTGCAGGGAGAAATGCAATTTATGAAGTTTGCTGGTTTGATAAGATTTGATATTCAGGGGGACCTTCAAGATGGTGGAGGAGTAAGACATGGAGATCACCTTCCTCCCCATAAATACATCAAAAATACACCTACATGTGGAACAACTCCTACAAAACACCTACAGAAATCTGGCAGAAGACCTAAGACTTCCCAAAAGGCAAGAAAATCCCCACGTACCTGGGTAGGGCAAAAGAAAAAAGAAAAGATAGAGACAAAAGAATAGGGATGGAACCCTCACCTCTGGCAGGGAGCTGTGAAGGAGGAAACGTTTCCACACCCTAGGAAGCCCCTTCAGTGGCGGAGTTGGGGCTGGGAGGGGGGTAAGTTTCAGAGCCATGGAGGAGAACGCAGCAACAGGGGTGCAGAGGGCAAAATGGAGAGATTCCCGCACAGAGGATCAGTGCCGACCAGCACTCACCAGCCCGAGAGTCTTGTCTGCTCACTCCCCGGGGTGGGCGGGGGCTGGGAGCTGAGGTTCGGGCTTTGGAGGTCGGATCCTAGGGAGAGAACTGGGGTTGGCTGTGTGAACACAGCCTAAAGGGGGCTAGTGCACCACAGCTAGTGGGAGGGAGTCCAGGAAAAAGTATGGAACTGCAGAAAAGGCAAGAGACCATTGTTTCGAGGTGCGCAAGGAGAGGGAATTCCTTCTCTGTCTGCCCACAGAAGGCAGAACACCACCTAAACGAGCTCCAGAGATGGGCATAAGCTGTGGCTGTCAGCTCAGACCACAGAGATGGGCATGAAATGCTAACACTACTGCTGCTGCAGCCATCAAGAATCCTGTGTGCAAGCACAGGTCACTTTCCACACCCCACCAGGAGGCTGTGCAGCACACCACTGCCAGGGTCCTCTGATCCAGGGACAACTTCCGCTAGAGAACACACAGCATGCCTCAGCCTGTTGCAACTTCACGCCGGCCTCAGCAGCCACAGGCTCGCCCTGCATTCCAATTATAACTACAATATCCCTCCCTCCCCCTGGCTTGAGTGAGCCAGAGTCCCCTAATCAGCCACTGTTTTAACCCATCCTGTCTGGGTGGGAACAGAAGCGTGAGGGCGACCTATGTGCAGAGGTGGGGCCAAAAGCAAACCTGAACCCCAGGAACTGTGTGAACAAAGAAGAGAAAGGGAAATCTCTCCCTGCAGCCTCAGGAGCAGTGGATTAAATCCCCACAATCAACTTGATGTACCCTGCATCTGTGGAATACCTGAATAGACAGTGTGTCAACCAAAAATTGAGGCAGTGGACTTTGGGAGCAACTGTAGACTTGGGGTTTGCTCTGTGAGACTGACTTTTTTCTGATTTTTATCTTTATCTTAGTATAGTTTTTAGCTCTTTATATCATTGGTGGATTTGTTAATTGGTTTGGTTGCTCTCTTCTTTTTTTTAAATTACTTTTTTATTTTAATAATTTTTTATTTTTTTAATTATTATTTTTCTTTCTTTTTTTCTCCCTTTTCTTCTGAGCCATGTGGCTGATAGGGTCTTGGTGCTCAGGCCTGGTGTCAAGCCTGAGTCTCTGGGGTGGGAGAGCCAAGTTCAGGATATTGGACCACCAGAGACATCCTGGCCCCACATAAAATCAATAGGTGAGAGTATTCCCAGAGACCTCCATCTCAACACTAAGATCTAGTTCTACCCAACAGCCAGTAAGCTCCAGTGCTGGGTGCCCCAGGCCACACAACTAGCAGGACAGGAACACAACCCTACCTATTAGCAGAGAGGCTGCCTAAAATCATAATAAGTTCACAGACACCCCAAAACACACCACCGGACACAGCCCTGCCCACCAGAAAGATAAAATCCAGCTTCACCCACCAGAACACAGGCACCAGTCCCCTCCACGAGGAAGCCTACAAAACCCACTGAACAAACTTCACCAACTGGGGGCAGACACCAAAAACAACAGGAATTATGAACCTGCAGCTGACAAAAAGGAGACCACAAACACAGTAAGTTAAGCAAAATGAGAATACAGAGAAATATGCAGCAGATGAAGGAGCAAAGTAAAAACATACCAGACCAAACAAATGAAGAGGAAATAGGCAGTCTACCTGAAAAAGAATTCAGAGTAACGTTAGTAAAGATGATCCCAAAATCTTGGAAATACAATAGAAAAACTACAAGAAACGTTTAACAAGGTCCTAGAAGAACAAAAGAGCTAACAAACCATGATGAACAACAAAATAAAATGAAATTTAAAATTCTCTGGAAGGTATCAATAGCAGAATATTTGAGGCAGAAGAATGGATAAGTGATTTGGAAGATAAAATAGTGGAAATAACTACCACAGAGCAGAATAAAGAAAAAATATTAAAAGCAGCAAGGGAAAACCAACAAATAACATAAAAGGGAATCCCCATAAGGTTAACACCTGAGTTTTCAGCAGAAACTCTGCAAGACAGAAGGGAGTGGCAGGACATATTTAAAGATAAGGACAGTCTCAGAGATGTCTGGGACAATGTTAAAAGCACCAGCATTCAAATTATAGGGGTCCCAGAAGAAGAAGAGAAAAAGAAAGGGTCTGAGAAATATTTGAAGAGATTATAGTTGAAAATTTCCAAAAGGGAATCCCCATAAGGTTAACACCTGAGTTTTCAGCAGAAACTCTGCAAGACAGAAGGGAGTGGCAGGACATATTTAAAGTGATGAAAGGGAAAAACCTAAAACCAAGATTACTCTACCCAGCAAGGACCACATTCACATTCGATGGAGAAATTAAAAACTTTACAGACAAGCAAAAGTTAAAAGAATTCATCACCACCAAACCAGCTTTACAACAAATGCTAAAGGAACTGCTCTAGGCAGGAAACACCAGAGGAAGAAAAGACCTACAAGAACAAACCCAAAACAATTAAGAAAAAGGAAAATAGGAACATATATAGAGAGAATTACCTTAAATGTAAATGGATTAAATGCACCAACCAAAAGATATAGACTGGCTGAATGGATACAAAAACAAGACCAGTATATCTGCTATCTACAAGAGACCCACTTCAGACCTAGGGACACATACAGACTGAAAGTGATGGGATGGAAAAAGATTTTCCACGTAAATGAAAAACCAAAGAAAGCTGCAGTAGCAATTCCCATATCGGACAAAATAGACTTTAAAATAAAGACTACTACAAGAGACAAGGAAGGACTCTACATAAGAATCAAGGGATCAATCCAGGAAGAAGACATAACAATTGTAAATATTTATTCACCCAACATAGGAGTACCTCAATACATAAGGCAAATGCTAGCAGCCATAAAAGGGGAAATTGACAGTAAGACAATAATAGCAGAGGACTTTAACACCTCAGTGTCACCAATGGACAGATCATCCAAAATGAAATTAAATAAGGAAACACAAGCTTTAAATGATACATTAAACAAGATGGAGTTAATTGATATTTATAGGACATTCCATCCACAAACAACAGAATACAGTTTCTTCTCAAGTGTTCATGGAACATTCTCCAGGATAGATCATATCTTCGGTCATAAATCAAGCCTTGGTAAATTTGAGAAAATTGAAATCATATCAAGTATCTTTTCTGATCACAGCACTACAGGACTAGATATCAATTACAGGAAAAAAATGTAAAAAATACAAATGC
>NC_041214.2:108530440-108532284 GCF_002837175.3 Physeter macrocephalus | reverse complement strand
GATGCAAATCAACAGAATTAGAAATGAAAAAGGAGAAGTAACAACTGACACTGCAGAAATACAAAGAATCTGGACAGATTACTACAAACAACTATATGCCAATAAAGTGGACAACCTGGAAGAAATGGACAAATTCTTAGAAAAGCACAACCTTCTGAGACTGAACCAGGAAGAAATAGAAAATATAAACAGATCAAACATAAGCACTGAAATTGAAACTGTGACTAAAAATCTTCCAACAAACAAAAGCCCAGGATGAGATGGTTTCACAGGTGAAATCTATCAAACATTTAGAGAAGAGCTAACACCTACCCATCTCAAACTCTTCCAAAATATAGCAGAGGGAGGAACACTCCCAAACTCATTTTACGAGCCCACCATCACCATGATACCAAAACCAGACAAAGATGTCACAAAAAAGGAGAAAACTACAGGCCAATATCAATGATGAACATAGATGCAAAAATCCGCAACAAAATACTAGCAAAGAGAATCCAACAGCACATTAAAAGGATCATACAACATGATCAAGTGGGGCTTCCCCCAGGAATACAAGGATTCTTCAATATACACAAATCAATCAATGTGATACACCATATTAACAAACTGAAGGATAAAAACCATATGATAATCTCAATAGATGCAGAAAAAGCTTTTGACAAAATTCAACACAATTTATGATAAAAACTCTCCAGAAAGTAGGCATAGAGGGAACTTACCTCAACATAGTAAAGGCCATATATGACAAACCCACAGTCAACATCATTCTCAATGGTGAAAAACTGAAATCATTTCCTCTAAAATCAGGAAAAAGACAAGGATGCCCACTCTCACCACTATCATTCAATGTAGTTTTGGAAGTTTTAGCCACAGCAATCAGAGAAGAAAAAGAAATAAAAGGAATCCAAATCAGAAAAGAAGAAGTAAAGCTGTCACTGTTTGCAGATGACATGATATTATCCATAGAGAATCCTAAAGAGGCTACCAGAAAACTACTAGAGCTAATCAATGAATTTGGTAAAGTAGCAGGATACAAAATTAATGCACAGAAATTTCTTGCATTCCTATACACTAATGATGAAAAATCAGAAAGAGAAATTAAGGAAACACTCCCATTCACCATTGCTTTAACAAATAGAATAAAATACCTGGGATTAAACCTCCATAAGTAGACAAAAGACCTGTATGCAGAAAACTATAAGACACTGATGAAAGAAATTAAAGATGACACAAACAGATGGAGAGATAGACCATGTTCTTGGATTGGAAGAATCAACATTGTGAAAATGACTATACTATCCAAAGCAATCTACAGATTCAATGCAATCTCTATCAAACTACTAATGGCATTTTTCACAGAACTGGAAGAAAAATTTCACAATTTGTATGGAAACACAAAAGACCCCGAATAGCCAAAGCAATCTTGAGAAAGAAAAAAGGAGCTGGAGGAATCAGGCTCCCTGACTTCAGAATATACTCCAAAGTGACAGTAATCAAGACAGTACAGTTCTAGCACAAAAAAAGAAATATAGATCAATAGAACAGGATAGAGAGCTCAGAGAGAAGCCCACGCACATACGGTCACCTTATCTTTGATGAAAAAGGCAAGAATATACAATGGAGAAAAGGCAGCCTCTTCAATAAGTGGTGCTGGGAAAACTGGACAGCTACATGTAAGAGAATGAAATTAGAACACTTCCTAACACCATACACAAAAATAAACTCAAAATAGATTAAAGACCTAAATGTAAGACCAGACACTGTAAAACTCTTAGAGGAAAACATAGGAAGAACACTCTTTGACATAAATCACAGCAAGATCCTTTTTGACCCACCTCCTAGAG
>NC_041214.2:108478569-108529853 GCF_002837175.3 Physeter macrocephalus | reverse complement strand
AGCAACCTAAGTGTCCATCGGCAGATGAATGGATAAAGAAGATGTGGCACATATATACAATGGAATATTACTCAGCCATAAAAAGAAATGAAATTGAGTTATTTGTAGTGAGGTGTATGGACCTAGAGTCTGTCATACAGAGTGAAGTAAGTCAGAAAGAGAAAAGTAAATACCATATGCTAACACATATATATGGAATCTAAAAACAAAAAAAAAACAACAACTGGTTTTGAGGAACCTAGGGGCAGGACAAGAATAAAGACACAGATGTAGAGAATGGACTTGAGGACATGCAGAGGGGGAAGGATAAGGTGGGACGAAGTGAGACAGTAGCATTGACATATATATACTACCAAATGTAAAATAGATAGCTAGTGGGAAGCAGCTGCATCGCATGGGGAGATCAGCTCGGTGCTTTTTGACCACTTAGAGGGGTGGGATAGGGAGGGTGGGAGGGAGACGCAAGAGGGAGGAGATATGTTATTCGGCATCCCCATCTCTCATACCCATTCTATCAACTGTTAAACCTTCTTTGTGTGGAACATTTAGCCACAGTGTATTCTCATACCTTATGTCCCAATTGTGTCCTTTTGAATGGGATTCTGAGGTGTAATGAATACAGTACTAGATTTAGAGATAAAAGAAGGGATTTAGTATCTTTGCTTAGCTTTCTAATGCGTATTCATCTTTGTGCCCTTTAACTTTTTTGAGCCTTATTGTTCCCTTCTATGATAGAGGATACCGTTCAAGGATCACTGAGATAGAAACAAATGAATTTTATGACAGAGACAAGAAACAAATGAGACATATTTAAACAGAATGAAATATGGAGTCAGCTAAGGCAAAAAACAGCAGAATGTTATTCCAATATTGACAAAAGAATTATATAAAATATAGACGAGTGTTTTGTGAATTTTAAATATATACATCTCAACTAATAAACTCAGGAAAGTCAGTTCTAGAGGAAGTAGAATCAATTATGAGGACCATCTTCGTATATGGAAAAGTACTGTAGTCATCTCTTCCACATTAAATAAACCATCCAGAATCCTTAACAATCCTTAGCAGTCCTCTTTCATATGGGTTCTTTCTAGAAATTACATTATCTTATTGTATCCAAGCAATAAGATGTCCTAACACACCATCTTTTTTCTAGCACATATTCTTAAAATATTGGCCTTTATATTATATTGACCTTTATCCTGTATTGGCCTTTATGCTGAATGTCTAATCAGTGTAAAACTGTAGAATATTAAAGATAGGCAAAATTACATGTAATAGATACAAAAGTGATGGTATTTGAGTATTCAAAACCCTGTTTAGAGCACTGCATTTGTGGTGCACTGTGGATTTCATTAGCAACCTTCTTTGCCTTTTAGTGCAATGTTTGATGGAGAGTTTCAACAAAAAGAGAGGCTGAGTTGAATTGGTTGGCATGTGTACATCAGAATGGGATAGAACCCACAATTAGGAGGGAGAAGTGGAAGGAGACAGAAGAACCAGCAGAGACTAGAATGGGGAACACATTGGAAAGGGAGATTGACAGTTACTTGAGGAGCAGATTCAATGACAAATGAGGATTAGGGGACTCAGATCAGAAAGGAGAAATTAGGACATTTTGCTCTGTGTTATGCAAAGCATTTCTCTATTTTTCCTCTTTTGTGTAAGACATACTTTTCAAGTCTTTTATTTTTAATATTTGACTTGCATTTTCTTTTATAGATGACACTCTGCTGAGACAGGTCCTGAGGCAATGAAGGTGAGAGAACCTAGAGTTATCTATATAGAGATACTTAAATTATATTACTGCATATATACATGCACACACACAAAGTTTAGCAGTAGTGGAATGTTATGCTTTTGGGAAAAGGAAAACAGACCTATATTTGAAACAACTTTAGAGGCACCATATAGTTTAATTCCACTGAGATCTGCTATGATCTCCAATCAGAGTTCAGCACTGACAGTCTAGGACAATTATATGAGTGTTTCTAATAAAAATGAAGGGTTAAATGGAACAAATAATACCTAGAGCAAAATGAACCAAATCATAAAAAAGCCCAGCTCCTATGACAATAACATAAAACTTATATTTAATCTTATTTCTCCTTGTTTTGAAAGAGGGGAGTGTTCATAGGGGAAAATTTTCCCTTTTATGTCTCCCTGGCTACCAATTTGACCCTTCATGTGAAAAAATCCTGAGGCCCCGAATGTACCATTTACAATAAATTATAATTCAAAGCTCATAATTTTAGCCACTTTAGGACGATTTCTTTCACTTCAGTTTGTTGTTCTCCTTGGCTTCCACATGATGTTTTCCTAAAGTCACCATTCAACAGAGTCCACTTATTAAAAGTGTTGCAGTGAGAACAAGATAGTGATAGATCTAAAGAGCCAGCGGAGTCACTGTCATTGAGAATTGCTTTAGTCAGTACAGTTAAGTGAAAACATATGTTGATAAGCGTCATCTTTGTCAGTAAAGCATATTCTTGTGGCTTAATTTGTTCTACAAGCCCAACCTCTTCCTCCCACTGTTTCTGTCTAAACACAGTATTACTTTCTCTCTTTAATTATCTTAACAGCAGCCCTGTAAATAAACACAATAGCTTAATTGTACTTATTTGTGAGTTATCTGTTTTAGTGTGGCTCTACATGATTACCTTTTCTAATTATTTTTGCAAAGCTGCTGGTCATAAAAAAGAAGATAAAAGCCTGTGGCTACAGCAACGAAGAAGTGGAGAGTACATTAAGTAAAGCATAGAATTTCATTGTAAGAGGAATGGAAAGAACTTTAGAAACCAGCTAGCCCTACCTAGAAATCACCAACCTCATCAGAGACTGAGGCCCAGTCTAACAAAAGACTAGTAGTAAAAGACTAATGAAAACATTCATTAATTAGAAGACCTCTATTTCTGCCTTGCAAACTAGTTCATCTGTTCCATTTTTCTAGATTCCACATATATGCGTTAATATACGATATTTGTTTTTCTCTTTCTGACTTACTTCACTCTGTATGACATTCTCTATGTCCATCCACGTCTCTACAAATGACCCAATTTTGTTCCTTTTTAGTGGCTGAGTAATATTCCATTGTATATATGTACCACATCTTGTTTATCCATTCATCAGTTGATGGACACTTAGGTTGCTTCCATGACCTGGCTATTGTAAATAGTGCTGCAATGAACATTGGGGTGCATGTGTCTTTTTGAATTATGGTTTTCTCTGGGTATATGCCCAGTAGTGGGATTGCTGGATCATATGGTAATTCTATTTTTAGTTTTTTAAGGAACCTCCATACTGTTTTCCATAGTGGCTGTATCAATTTACATTCCCACCAACAGTGCAAGAGGGTTCCCTTTTCTCCACACCCTCTCCAGCATTTGTTGTTTGTAGATTTTCTGATGATGCCCATTCTAACTGGTGTGAGGTGATACCTCATTGTAGTTTTGATTTGCATTTCTCTAATAATGACTTACTTCACTCTGTATGACATTCTCTATGTCCATCCACGTCTCTACAAATGACCCAATTTTGTTCCTTTTTATGGCTGAGTAATACTCCATTGTATATATGTACCACAAACGTATGGACACCAAGGGGGAAAGTGAGGGGGCTGATGATGCTGGGATGAACTGGGAGATTGGGATTGACATATATACACTAATACGTATAAAATAGATAACTAATAAGAACCTGCTGTATAAAAAATAAATAAATAAAATAAAATTAATAATAATAAAAAAAGAAGACCTCTAAGAACTGCAGAGTAGGGGACTCTGTGGTCTACTAGCCAGATCTGCCTTCCACAACTAAGGCCCTCATTCCTCCAGCTCCTGGGAGTGTTGTATGCTGAGGTCACAACTGAGACATCTTTAGGAATTGCCCTTAGAGTAAGGGTACTATCTCACCCAGGATTACACTTCTCAGGAATATCACACATCAAAGGACTGGTCTACATGGAGGCTTGGCCTCCTTGCCTCAGTTTAAGATATCTCTGAATGCTTATACAAGCTTATACTCTGCTTGAGACTGGCTAAGGCCTTGGTGCAATTGTACAAATCAAGTTCTCTCTCTACACAGTCTTGTTTATCTCATTGCTCCCAGGAATTGTTCCCAACAGAATGCTCCAACTAATATTCTGCATACAGATTCCCACCTCAGAGTTTGTTTCCCAGGGAATCCAGTCTATAGCACACAGTTGGACTAATTTAACAGTTGTCTAATTGCCAACTTCAGAAAATTATAAATATTCTAAAGTGTCTGAATTTTTAATAACATTTTAAAGACCATAATATTAAAGAAAATAACAAAGTGAGAAATTTGAAGTCCTAATCAATTATTTCTTAACATTAAACCAAGACTTATAAGTTTTCTTATTGTTGAAAGTTAGACGAAGACGTGTTTCAGAATACAATCACTTATATTAAAGATTTATTGAGTATCTACCATATACCATATGCCCCACATAATGCAAGAAACTAAGAATGTTGAGACAAATAGGACACAGCCCAGTCTTCAAGGAACATATATTTAATCAAGTATTTGCAATAAAGTGTGGCAATAAATGAATAGGGGTCTGTACCAGATAAAGAAATGAAACAAAGGAAGAGTGATTATTTTGTTTTGGTGAATCCAAGGAATCCTGACATAGGAGAGGATATTTTAGCTGTGACTGCAAAAATTAGTAAAGAGTTCATGAGTTAGAAAAAGAAAGTGACAAGAGTAATACAGGCAACTATATATAATATCATGTACAAAGGCACAGAGACAGCCAGGAGGACATTCTGTTTGAAGAAATTCAAGTAATTTAAGATGGTTGGCGTATAAGGAAAAAGTGGCAAGACAGAGAATGGAGGTAGGCTGGACTAGAAAGATTCTCTGCCAAACTAAGAAATTCACATACTCTCTGTAATAATATGAGAATATCTGTGTTTTACAAAGAGCATTCTGGAAATTGCAGAGAGGCTGTGTGGAATGGAGGAAAGACAAGGAACAGGATAACAAGGTAAAATACTCTGGTAATAATACAAATGTGAGATCATGAAAGTAGTGACAGTTGTGATAGAAAAGCATATCCAGAAATAAAAGGAAATACAAATACCAGGAAGTGGTGACCAAATTCCCCTTGATGCAAGCCTCCTCTTTGTTGATATGTATACCCTTTGGCTTCTAGTGGTCTGTAGCTGAGTCTTGCCTCCAGATATATCCCCCAAAACCATGCCATATTAAAATCTATGTATTCCACAGTCACGTCTTTAGGAACCTGCTTGTTACTCTAGTAAATTAATTTATTATAGACTTTAATCATTCCATGTTCAATATCTCCCATAGGTATCTATAGTTTAACTGGAATCATAATGGATATGTAACGTCTTAACACTGGGGAATGAACCACTAATGATAAAATTGCAGGCTGTCCTTAAATCTCCCTATGCTTAAGTCAAGTCCATTTCCTACATATATAATTCCCATTTAAAAAAATGGAGTATAATGGTGCATGAAAAACCTAATTATAAGAAAACTAAAATTTCCCATATGGCAAGTTAAAAAAGCTCATTTATTGATTGACATAATTATGCATATTTTACCAGCACCACACTTAGAAGTATTGAAAAAAAAGTCAACCATCACTACGTTACAAACTGTGGATAAAAGGAGACAGCTTAAAATTGGAAGAAAAGAAAGAATTCCAGAACATCCAAATTCATACTTTAAAAATTTTAAAGAATATTAGGATGCTTACATTCCAACTTTTGAAATTTATGGATAAATCAACTCATGCCATAAAAAATGAAGTAACATGCCCCATGATTAAGTAACTTGCTCACGTTAATTCAGGTCACATGTATTCCATATTTCAATTTAGTGTTTTTTTCCCCAATAGTTAATGCATAAAAATCCACCACAATTCTACTACATTCCAGAGTAATGTAAACATATAATGGTGACTTGATTGGAATTACAATAGCTAGTTTTAGTCATTTTATTCATTCCACTTTAAAAGGGTTTTAAAAAAATTCTCCATTAACCTCTTCAGCTCCACTTTTATGAAACCAGAATATGTATTTCATCTTTAATAGATTTCTCCTTAAATTGTGTTTCCTGTCAAAGTTGTTCCCTCTGAGTAGCCTGAGCAGATCTCTCCATCACTAATCTCTTACCACAGAGATGTTTGTTCCTCTAGTTCTGGGAATTAGCTTTTCAGGGAGAAGTTACTTTGAGGGCTTGGGCTTCAAATCCTTCTTGGTAGAAGTGGAGTATAAATGGATTCGACTCAATAATACTGAGTTTTTTAGACTCAAAAAATATTCCCAACAATTCTGTTTACTTAGAAACACTGAGATCAAATTTTCAAAAGTTCTCAAATTGGAGACTCTCAAGAGACAAGTGGAGGAGGCAGATGGAGGCCGGCACGCAAAGAGCTCCATCTTCACACCTCACATGGAAAAGGGTGGCAGTAAATGAGAGGAGGTAAGGGTGTGTGCTCACACCCATTCTTCAGAGTGTGTGTGCGTGTGTGCATAAAAACTTCAGTTTAGTTTGCAGGCTGTCCTTAAATCTTCCTGTGCTTAAGGCCAGTCCCATTTCCTACATATATAGCTCTTTCCCATTTAAAAAAAACATGGGATATACATATACCAATTTTGCATATGTATATACATATAGTCATGTTAAAAACTAAAGTGCTGGTATCATAAATTAAACAGTAACAAATATATAAACTATCAGAGAGATTTGTGATGAAGATAAGCAGAGGAGAACAGAGAACAATTAGCAAGAAAAAACGATGCATTAGCAAGAGATGCCAGGGTCACATCAAATCTTTCTATTTAATGATTTAAGATTAAAAATATTTGCAAGATTTTATTGCAAAACTAAAGTACATTGTAAAGTTTACAGTAGTATTATCTGATTGATGAAGAAATTTTGAAATTGTTATTCTTGAGTTTCATATAAAATGCATCCTTGCCTTTACATGACAAGAGTCATGTTCAAAACCAGACTCACTGAAGAAGAGTTATATCTTTTTTATGGATATAAGTGATATATCTATGCTAAGTGAATTACCAAATATCTCAGAGCAAGAGGAAAGTCCCAAGGACTCTATTACAAATTAGCAGTTATAATGGGATTAGCATTAGATAGCACCACTGATATTTTCATATATGATATAATTTTATGGTACATAAAACTGTTACAATAATTAAGTCAGTGAAAATATTAACAGAAATTATATTTTTAGTATTAGACATTTACTAAAACATATTTAATCGTTTATAACTATAATTAAATATAAAATCATATTGTTTTTTTACAGAGTGCTAGTGGACATCTATTAACTTAATGAGAGATATTGAGTAAATTTGTAAATAAAAAAGTATGTTGATATTTATGACTTATTTTATCACTACATCACAAAACCTAATAATGAGGTTTGGGTTTGTTGAAAGAGGAGGGAGGGAGGAAGGCCATAACATAAATTGCAATGGATCTAAAATGATACAGTGATTTTTAATCAGAAAAAGAGAGTTCAGAGTTGATCACCAGTGTTTAGTGTACATCTGTCAATTAACATTGTCAAGGATATACATGGTTTATTTTGACCTCAAAATGAGAACATTCTCATGGTTTTCTTCACACTCTCAGCTGCTTTAATTCTGATTCTAATATGCTGGGTAATTTAATTAAAATTATACAGAAGTTTTATTAAATTCTTATGAACAATTTTAGTCAAAACTTTAAAATATGATAGGTATCCAGTTTTAGTTAGACAGTAAGTTTAAGCTATTTTTCTCTAATGTAATGAAGTTAAAAATGCAATACAAGTAAAGATGAACTGCAATTTTTAAAGAAAAATCTTATTTAAATCTTTTCATGATTATTGGTCATAATGACTTCAAATTGATCAAATACCATGTTATTGTTATCAACGAGCAAATAACAAAAAGGTATGTGTGAAAAATATAGGAAATTTTTAGATGTTAATGATTTTGCCTATATTCTATCACAAGATGGGAATACAAGAGGAGGATAAAACACCAAAATTTTACCGTTAAACAGTGATTCAGGCAACAGTTATACAAAATAGAATGGTAGAAATATGCTCTTTTAATGTCCTGCTACAAAACCCAATATCACTTTCCTTAAAACTAAACTCATTTATTTCCTCAAGTGTTCTATTTCCCCGCACCACTAAAAAAATTGAATGTTAATGGGGAGGTGGGCTGTATGTTCACACCTGTGTGTGTGTATGAGAGAGAGACAGAGAGACAGAGACAAAGAAGGAGACAGACAGAAACATACAAATACACATAGAGAAAGCTAATTATACCTAAGCTGCTTATGCGGTTGTTAAAAGAATATACACATCAAATAGACACTAGAGAACACTAAGGAACTCATATAAAAAGCTATTCCAAAAAAGACCTAACGGATGTATGCAAATGCCTTCTTTGTAAAGATAGTACATGAGGGAAATAAAAAGGAATCCAAAAGTTCCTTTAAGTTTTACAAAAATTTCTAAACGGGTTTTCAAAAATAAGATAGACTTCATCAACAACAACAACAAAAAAAAAGGAAGGGAGAGAAACCCAACTTCGATAAAATGGCAATGGCTGATAAGCTTTGATGTGACAGAATAGGAAATATTAGGGAACATCTAAAAGAGAGCTAAAGAAAAGGCATCCCATTGCCTCAAACTATTTTAGGTTCTTCCTATTTGGTTCAGAATCTCTGCCTCACGACAATGTTACACATCCAGACATATCTATTAGGAAAAAAGGACATGTGCTCAACTGTGGAACAATTTAAATAATATTTAGAAGCACTCTTTAAATAGTAAAGCAGACAATTAAGAATCGTATGAAAGGTGTTGCAACTGAAGTTTAAAGAAAGTTTCAAATATCCCAAGAAAACAACTAAAAGCAACTAATGAAGTAAAGGAAGTAGATGAGGAAAATGAAGAGGAGGAAAAAGATAATAATAAAATAAAATAAATAAAATATTTTAATAAAATAAAATCATGTAAAATAATATAAACACCAATCTCTATGTGCATATCTTAGAATAGGAGAAACACCACAAATGAAGCACTTTAGTTTTGAGATTTCTCTATTGACCTCATTAAATGTACTTTCAAAATTGGATTATGATTGCATTATAGTTGCTAAAGATGCTTTAGATTGTGTCCTTAGCATACATAAAACAGCCATGCTTCATGAATATTGTGCCTATCATTCTAAACATTAAAAAAAATCAAAAGCTGTTCTGTTTTCCTCATTCTGTGCACTATGCTCTTGGTAAACATGGCATTTTAAATGTTTTGCGATTTTTAAAAAAATGTCTTAGACATCCTAGACAGTAAATTCTCTCATGCAATTTTTAAAAGCTACAAAATTGTTGGAAACATATTTAGAATTTTGATAAATTTAAAAGGGAAAATTACCTTGATGTTTTTAGCTTTTGTAGAGTAACGTTGCCCTTTGAACAAATTAGATGTAATTATGCTGTAGTGTGCATTAATTAATTTTAGAGTCATTATTCTGTACACAGTGAATTAGAATTTTACTTTCATTCTTAGTTTTGGAAAGGGTTTCATCTGGTATGATAATTTCTTTTATTTAGTTAGTTAAGTGCAGTTTTATAACTAAAATGATAGACTTACTTTAGCAAATGAAGAACCGATTCAGCTACTTAAATTCATATTAAAAATCTGTATTTAAAACAAGACGTACAATGCCAATTTTGTATAATGAAGAATGCTGAAGTGTTTTTGAAGTTAAAAAAGTAGAGTTTTATTAAAAATATCAGTGTGGTTTTTCTTTTGCCAATATAAGAGCCTGAGAAGCAAGGTACAAAGGAAAACAATCAATGGTTTAAGTTTTAAGATATACTGTAAAAGATAAATGTCTATGAAGATTGTTCGGTTAGAGTAGTGGAATTATAGGTGATTTGTCTATTTTTTCTTTTCTCTAAGCTTTTCTTTAAAATAATAATAGTGTTTTTGCAAATGTAAAGGAAAAACAAATTAAAAAAAAAAACAATATGTTTTAATCCTTTACAAGTAGCTCCAAACTTAAGACATAAATGTTAATTTAGACCACAGGTGTAATAGCAGCTCAGAAAACTAGGAAATTCAAGCAGCTGGTAAGTGGTTGGTTGAGATTACTTTTGTGATTGATTTTACTCAGCAAATATGATTTCTGTTTAGTATTCAAGAAACAGAGTGACTTTCCTTCCTTGTTGTGGCATATGTATGTTCTGCTTTGTTCTCTAAATTATTATCATAAAACATATGCTTTTTGACACCCAAGCTTAAAACCACTTTCCTTTCTAATTGTGAAAGAAAACTATGAAGGAGGTCACTCCCACCTGCCACCCACATTGGAGTGCTGAAAGTATTTCACTATGTACCAAATAAGCCCAGCAGGAAAGAAATGAGATCCTGTCCTCAGTGTGTATCCTTGGACATTTCTGGCAAGTAGAAAGAAATTCAAATACCAGCAGAGTCTGTTTCCACAAACTTGCTGCATACAAACATTTCTCTTCAGGAACAAAGCTACACCCTCCTGAAGCGGTCTACTTGTGCCAGTTACTTTGTTCAAATGCAATTTATTACTGAGAAAATATTATCCCTGCAACTCTACCCAGTCAGTGAATCCTTAAACGCTGTCTTATAGGTGCAGGTTGTTAAAGTTAAACCATCTGTTTTTCCAGAATATCTTTTGTAATCAGTTCATGGATCAGAAAAAATAACTTTTTCTTGTTTGTGCCATTGTTTGTTATTCACTGACTCTCAGAAGTAGACACATTGCTCATTGACCCCTTCAGGCATCAATTTAATCTTTACCCTTAGTTATTGTTTCTTGCTTGTAGAGTGCAAACATCTATTTCACTTGTACTTTCTAAGTAAGTTATAATAATACCCATAGGGGAGCTGCATAGTTTCATGTTAATAATAATGTCCTGAGTGAGAAAGAATTTACTTTATGAAGTTAGATTATTTACGTTCTCAGTTGTTACCCACACATTTTTGGGTGTGGGGCATATTTTATTTATTTATTTATTTATTGGGGGAAAAAAACGTATTCATTGAGCTTAAATTGTCCAAAATGTAGAGCTCAGCAGTTTCAGAAGTCATATTTAATACTCATAATTCAAAGATGAAAAACATTTATCTCCCTATGAAACAAAGCAATCTTCTTACTAAAGCATATTTCATCAGCTATAAATGTGTTCATAATCCAGTAATCCTTATCAAAACCACATTGGCTTCGTTGTCAGTTACTATTCTGTTCACCTCTCTCTTCTCTCTCTTCTATGACTAGCACTTTTTTTAAAAAGTGCACAGCTTATAGCTGCTGTTCGCGGTTTGCTATGTACTTTTTAACTAACTAAGCAAACAGAGTTCCTGGCATGGCTCCTCAGGCCACTATTCACCTCAGGCCAAGCCCAGGGAATGTTTCCTCAGGGAGGAGGCAGCCACTCCTTCCCCTGGGAAACATCAAGCTGAGAGTACAAATAAACTAAGGGAACTTCAATCACTTGAGACAACAAATACCAGTGAATCATTTATTTGGTGACTGGGTCTCTTTCACCTCTCACTCTGTGTTCCCTATAAAATAAGAAAGTCACTGTGGTTTCACAGATCCGAATCGATAGCAACAAAGATAGGCATTGTGACCAAGTGTAACTGGTCCAAAAATAACTGAGAAGAGTCCAGTGAGTTGTCAGATACCATAAGAATGTGGTGGTCCTGTGAGTGAGATCCATGGATTAATAGAGCTTTTGGACTCTAGACACAAAGTACTTCCTTTATTAAGATATTGGTACCTGAAAGCATGACACATGTGGTAGCTGTCTAATAAGAAAGACTGTTTCCGTATGTGTCGAGTGGTCTTTGCATATAAAAGTTAACTTGGACACAGCTTGAACAGAGACAAAGAGAGGTCAGAGATTATGTAAGATGAGAGAAAGTGAGGCAAAGCAAAATAAAACATAACAAAACAAATGTACAAACAAAAATATTAAAGAGAATGGCAAATACACGACTTCCAACAAGAATATGATCCAATATGTCAAATGAATTATTTATAGTACATCACAGAATTCCAAATAGTGAAACATTTAGTATTTTTAAAACAAATATCATTTATTTTTTTGCCATAGCCCACCAGATAAAGTCAAAATATATCCCTTGATAAAATTACATAAGTTCTTCATTATCTGCCTTCACTCTATTTTTTCTAATCCCACCACACTGTTAACAGTCATATAAAATGATTAGTCAATCTCCAAATAAATCATTCATTTCAAAATATTGTTCCTTCTGTTTAGAATGCCTTTGCCACTCACCTCCTTGCACATCTCTTTTATTTCCCTGCCCAATATACTTCCACATAATATGAACAGTATTTAAATGTTCCTTCCAGGACAAGTTTCTTCTTATGTACTTCTGCAATATATCCTACATATCTTTATTACAGTCCATGCCACATTGTTAAGTGACTGTTGACATTTCTGCGACATTACCTAATCTGTGTAAGGCAGGGATAAGATTTTGTTCGTTTAAGTATTTGTAATATTATACACCATACTGAAAAACAAATTTTTGACATGTTCTAAGTGATTAAAATGATTGAAGGATATATATGTTTGGATACTCTTTTCTCAGAGTTCAAGTTTGTCAGTAAGAACTATTTTAAGTATGTTATTTTATATTGAAAAGTTCATTGGTTAAGGGAACCCATCTTAAAGCTTTCTTCTGATTAAAACTTACAATTATCCTGCCAAGAGTATTTCTTCATATCAACTCATGTTTCTGACACAATCGTCAAGCCCCAAATTTTTCAAATATACATACTTTTCTATTGGTGATCAAAGCAAAATATAATTCCTTAGGAAACATTACTGTATATATCACTTAACAGTTTTTAATTAGATACTACGGATACACTGGAGTGCTTTGGAAGGCATTAATAAGCCACTTATGAAATGATCATACATTAGTAAAATTGATGTTGCAATTAATTCAACCATGTATATTTATCTCATTTTGTCAGATATAACAAATAGCTATCTTCTTTTTATCAAAAATAATAGATTTGAAAATTTATGTCCACACCAAAACCTGCACATACATGTTTATTAGAGCTTTATTCATAATTCCCCCAAACTGGAAGCAATGAAGATGCCCTTCAATAAGTGAATGGATAAAAAAAATCTGTAGTAGGTTTATATAATGGCATATAATTCAGCAATAAAAGGCAATGAGATATCAAGTCACAGCTTGATGAATAAATTTTAACAGCATATTTCTAAGATAAAGAAGCCAGTCTAAAAAGGCTACATACCATATGATTGCATTTATATGATATCCTGGAAGCAAAATTATAGAGGCAGCAAACAGAGCAGAGGTTTTCAGGAAACCGGGGGAGGAGCATTGAACAGACAATTTTTTTAGTGACCTGTAACTATTCAGAATGGTACTATAATGGTAGATACACAACACTATGTCTTCTTAAAACCCATAGAACTTTACAGCAAAAAATGCAAATCTTAATGTATACAAAGTTTTAAAAAATCACTTGGGAGGTTGGGAGACTCTTCAGGATGGCATACAGAATGTGACAGAAGAATCAAACTATACTACATATGTAAGAAACAACCACAATGGAAGGGATAGAAAAAAGGTGCTGACCTAGGTAACTATAGAAATGAGTAGAATCTATAAGACTAAAGACAAAGGAACTGCATACAAGTACTACACTCTGGTAGAGAAAGTTGTTTCCCATGGGAGTACAGATTAATTTTTAAACAAGTGTACATGTGTAGTGTAATTAAACAATTAAGTAGATGAAGAGTCAATTGTAAGAACCAGGTTTCTCATTGTGGAAGTAGGAGGTTGCAAATAAGGAAGAGAAAGCTAGAATGATCCATGTAGCAATGGAAGAGACTCAGAAGCATCCATATGAACACATGTTTACCATTTAATATAGGTACAGGTTGTTACATCCAGAAATATTTATAGATATGTGTATAAATATGTGGTTAGTATACACACATATATGTCATTGCTCTATCAGCCAAGAGGGCCTATAATTAATGACACCCCAGTGACAATGAGCACATCTTGTACTCAGATATTGGTTTCTAATACTATTCTCCAATAAAATAAACTAGTGGTCCTCAGAGAAATGACTGACTCAAAGATTGGGGCAGGAAATATACAAGATGAGCCTGGACCATCTTATATTGCCAGAAAATAAGAAAGTACTAAAAAAAAAGAAAGAATAAAGGAAGGAAGAAAGAAGGAAAGAAAGAAAAGAAGAAAAGAAAGGAAAAGAAAATTACAACGTATGTCAAAAGAAGCCAACTGAATGAGCTCCCAATGTCCAAAGCTGGAGCAATTTAAGCAAGAAAAATGAGGTAGTATTAGATTATAACTTGAAGTATAAAATAAATTTTCATGAGTCCATGCCAATATAAAAAATGATTACATGAATAAATAAATAAATAGGAGAGAATAAATTTCATAAGCAGAAAAATTCCCCCCAAATTTATATACATATTTCACCTCTAAGGAAGTAGAGGAGAACTCATACCCTTAATATGGGCTACACATAGTGACTTCATTCTTAAGAGTATGGAAAAACAAGGGAAAATAACTACATCTTGGTGACCAAAGTTAAAATTAATAGAAATAAGTCATATAGATAATATATGATGTGATGAGAATGGCTTTTTAATAGTGTGATTTATCTCCCCCAAACATATAACCCCACTGTAATCATAAGGGAAAAAAATAAGACAAATCCCAGTTGAGGGACATTTTGCAAAATAATTTATCAATACTCCTCAAACAAGATTATTAAAAACAAGAAAAGACTGAGAAAATGTCATAGCCAAAAGAAACCTAAGGAAACATGATGATTAAATGTAATATGGTACCCAGGATGTGAACCTGGAACAGAAAAAGGAGAATAGCTTAAAACAAGGGAGTGTGATATTTAGATTATAATAGTGATCAATATTTTTTAAAAAATGTTCAGAAGAATCTTGTATTGTTAACCTTGAAATTTCTCATTCTCTTTCTCTGAAGTTCTTTATCTTCTCTCCCTCCCATACTCTCTCTCACTCTCTCTCTCTCTCTCTCTCTCTCTCTCACACACACACACACACACACAAAGAGCATACACACACTAGTGACACACATAATACACAGAAACTGACACACTATGCCATCGTAACTGTTTGTTTACCTTCGGTAACTCCATACTTACATAACTTCAAAGAAGACACAACCAAGAAGAATAATGTGTTTATCTAACATCTTTTTCCACGATAAATATCACCTCTAAACCACTGCACTTCCAAATGTTTGAATCCTAAATGAAAGAATCAAAATTACCAAAATTTGGGCTTCCCTGGTGGCGCAGTGGTTGCGCGTCCGCCTTCCGATGCAGGAGAACTGGGTTCGCGCCCCGGTCTGGGAGGATCCCACATGCCGCGGAGCGGCTGGGCCCGTGAGCCATGGCCACTGAGCCTGCGCGTCCGGAGCCTGTGCTCCGCAACGGGAGAGGCCACAACAGTGTGAGGCCCGCATACCACAAAAAAAAAAAAAAAAAAAAAAAAAATTACCAAAAAGTTTTTCACTTTTTCCATATATTTTATTTTTGGTGAGTCGTTTTAAGTGATTGAGATTTTATATGATTTTTAAAAATATGTATAGCAATCAAAAATAAATTTCCTAGTAGTCCCATCCTTTATAGAATACATTTGAATATTTATTACACCATTCCTTCTAAATCCGTCCCTTTAGTAAATGACTATTTACACATAACTATATCATCTTAATGCATGGAAGAAAGTTTTCTAGAGAAAACACTAAATTATAATATTATTTTTGGTGTCTTCAACCAAAAAATTTAGGCCACCAAACCAGCTAGTGGATAATAAGCATAGCCTAAGCCTCCAGTTTTTGCAGAAGCTTAATTCTTTGAGACTTGTCTTTGTTACCTAATGTGTTCATTTCAGAAGAACTCAGTAAAATGGACAGAGTAAGCAGGGAGAGGCCATACATTTGGATTGAAGCTCAGCTAATGTGAAAGTTTCAAAGCTATTGAAAGGCTAGTAAAACCAGTATGTCATCACAATTGAGGTTGTATAAAATTAAGCTTTGACTCAAGTTTCCTAAAAACTGGGCTAAAATATTACGGAATTGTAACACCATTTAATTTGGTGCTGAGACCCCATTACAGTAGAAAGAAACTCACGATAGTTTAATGTATCTAAACTCTATTCAAGTCATGCAGAAAAATTAAATAATTCAATTGATTGCTCAATAGTACATGAGGCATCCTCCACATCTGTAATTACTTAAACATTTTAAAGACCAAATTACTTACACACATATGTGTATGTGTGTGTGTGAGAGAGAGAGAGAGAGAGAAAGAGAGAGAGTGCAAGAAAGAGACAGAGACAGACACAGAGACAGACAAAGAGAGGAAGAGAGAGAGAGAGAAACAGAAACAGAGAGCTGGAATATTAACATACTATCTCAAGAGATTTTTCTTCTCACATTTAAACTGCAGAATTCAGAAATTTTCAAATAACATCTCTCATGCATTTATTACCCCATTTATTTTTACTATTAACAGAAGGAACTCAGAAGTCTTTGGTATAATTGGCAAATGCAAAGATGTGCCAGGGTAATAGATTAATCTTTGCTGTTTGGTGCCTTTTTAAGGGACAAACTCTAAAAGTAGTTTTGTAATCATATTTTTGCAAGGATAATGTCACTGTCTTAAAAATCATATGAAGAAGTGTTTATTATCACATTTTTCAAACTAAAAACACTCTTGGTCAAATTGGAAGGTACTTTAAAAATTTGCTTCTGTTTCTTAATTTGTTGAGAGCCAATACAACAGTTCTGGCCTTTGGTAGTTGATTAGAGGATGTGATTATTATTCATCATTTTTCATCATTTAATCTATCTAGATTTCAAGAGCAAAGTAAAGTTGCTAATTATTTTATATTTGTCTACTAACACAGATAAATAAAACAGAAGACTACATTGAAAAAGCCATAATGCAAATGAAAAAATTAAATGACATCAAATCATTGGCAATGTAATTATAACTGTATATTATTAAAAATGAAATTGAATGATCTATACTATGGTAAAATTGTTACAAATCTCTAAGGATGCCAATTTTCTCTGTTCTTTATTGATTTTATTTTGGAAAAGTCCAATCTTGTAAAGATTTTATTAATTAAACATTTATGGAGTAATTCTGATGAGTCAGATATGGCTCCTGTGTCTCAGCATTAATCTCTACTCTGTAAAGTAGAGATTATTAGCCATTTTTTACATTTACATTTAAGCAAACTGGATCTCAGAGATCAGGTAATTCATCCCAATATACTCAGATAGAAGTGATGTATCCAGGATTTACATTCAACTACTCTGGCTCCAGATTCATGTTCTTATATAAGTTTTTCCAGTTTTTTAAAATTTGTCAATTATACTTCAATAAGGCATGTTCTTAACTATTATGTCACACTGCTTCAATTCACCTAGGACCTTACTGATGTTGTAAATAAAATACAATCATTTTATCAAAGCAGATTATTTCTTCATGTTAAAATAAATAACAACTATAGGGCAAAATACGAAGACTGTATTACTCAGCATAAATAATTAATTTTGAAAATATAGAACACAGAAGATATTAAAACCTCAAAAGAAGCTCATTTCTATTACACAGACATGTGAAGTTGTGTTTGAACTGAAAACATATCAAAATGCTTATTATATCATCTTTCTTTTTCTTATAATTTCAAGCTTAAAAAGTGTTATTTAGTAATAACTTGTTATGGCTAATATAAAGTAATTGTGTGTGGCTAACTGGATCCTTGCTGATGCCTGTGGAATTATGATGTCATCTTAAATTTTGCTTTGGGATATATGGTCACTAGTTGCACCGTAGGCTCAGTGGGCAATTGTTATTATAAGGAAACCAGTGAGCAACTAATTATGTCTACATATCTAGAATAATTATTTCAAGAAGTAAATAGATATGTAAAGAAAAAATGACAGAGCCTCACACCTCCACCCTACTTGGTACAGAGAGATGAAGATAATTTTCCTTTTGTAAATTATTTTGATTTTGTCTCAACAAAGATAGTAGAATGGGGGAAATTTTCCAATAGTTTATTTTTCTATTTCCTTTCATTTTGACCTATTCAAAAATTAATTATGGTGATATTAATCAGTACTATTATATAAATATACAGAACATACATGCTGCATTTGTAAATACCAAACTGATAAAATCATAATAACATCATTGAAAGGTGATATTAAAAAATATGCATTTCAACTTTTCATAAATTACCGTTGCAAAAATGTATTTTTAACATCAAAATTTCTGAAAATGTGACATGTTTCCCTGAGTGAGATATCACTATGGAATTCCAAAAATTATTTAATATTGTAGATCATCACTGCCTTTTTCTAACAACCTGATAGACTCTTCAGAAAATATTTGGTTGTAACACCAGATGAAAAAGTTAACTGACACCTTATTCCTATTTTCTTTGTAGAATGTGGTTGTAGAAAGAGGTTATTTTAAAAGGCTGGGGAAAAAGGAAATAGGTTTGGGCATATTATACTTGATGTTTAGATGAAAAAATCCAGAAAAGATGGGAGAGGTAACGGGGAATCACAAGGATAGTAGAGACTGAATGAATAAAAGGTCTTTCTACTCCAGAGTCCAGGTCGAATTTTATGGGGACCTGCACTGCTGTGCCTGCATCTTATAGAGTCAGTGTCCCAAATGAGATTTTTTTTTTAACCTTTTCCAACAGAATCAAAATTAATTCTTAAAAAAAAGCCAACTGGGGTTGGAGGTGAGGAAGGATGAATAGGTAGAGCACAGAGGATTTTTAGGGTGGTGAAAATACTCTGAACGATACCATAATAATTGATACAAGTCACTATACATATGCCCAAACTGATAGAATGTACAACACCAAAAGTGAACCCTAAGGTAGACTATGGACTTCGACGGATTATGATGTTGATGTAGGTTTATCAGTTGTAACAAATGTACCACCCTGGTGGGAGGTGGTGATGATGGGAGAGGCTATGCATGTGCATGGCAGGGGCTATATGGTAAATCTCTGTACCTTTCCCTCCATTTTGCTATAAACCTTAAACTGCTTTTAAAAAAATGAAGTCTCAATATTATTAAAGGTAAAAAAAAAAAAAGAATCAATCTACTCAGAAGTCTTTCAAATGGAAACAAACCAATGTAAGAGAGTTTTTGTGTCCACTCCTATTTGGACTCCATTGTATAAGAATCAATTAATCTTGTAAAGATCATCAGAGGTAAGCAGGTTCTATTGAAGAGACACCAATAAATTAAGTATTTCTACCTGATTTTCATGTTTTTCCTATCATGACAATTTTGAAACCTAACATCATTACTCTTGAGACAACTGAAGGAAAACAACTTCTCACAAATGTTCTTTTTTGCGGTACTCGGGCCTCTCACTGTTGTGGCCTCTCGCGTTGCGGAGCACAGGCTCCGGACGCGCAGGCTCAGCGGCCATGGCTCACGGGCCCAGCCGCTCCGCGGCACGTGGGATCTTCCCTGACCAGGGCACGAACCCGTATGCCCTGCATCGGCAGGCGGACTCTCAACCACTGCGCCACCAGGGAAGCCCACAAACGTTCTTCATACTTCTCCATACTTCACTATATTCCCTTTACCACATATCTAATTTCCTATAAGTTTTGAAATTGAAGAATAAATATTTCCTGGTGGCCAGTAGAAATCAAGAAGGCCCATGCTAAATATTTCAGACAAATAGAGAGTGAAAATTTTTACTCTGTTTTATTCTTTGTACTATAATACAGTGATGATATTGGAAAGCAAACAATAGGATTTTTCTTTCAAAAATTCCTTTCTTTACTTCATTTTTTCAAACTCCTCCATATATTCTTTATTTCCTCACAATAAATACCCAAAATAGCAGCCAGGTTGTTCTTAAACAAAGGCTCAGCTTAAAAACTGCATACAATTATTTTCCTTTAAGCTTCTGACCTGGTGAAGGAAGAAGGGCCTGTTTCCAACAAGGCAGTTTACTTTTTTGTCATTCTTAGATGGGAAAGCCTTGGGAACAGGAATAAAAGCAGGCTTCATCTCATTTGTCTCTTTCCACGGGCACAAGTCCAGAAAGCATGCCTCTTAAGTTAAAAAGAGCTGAGAGTGTTATAAAACATGTTTCCACCTTTCTGCCCCTTTGGGTTAAAAACAGGGTAGATTGCCTGACTTTGCAGCTCCCAAAGTTACTCACAAAAAGATACAAGGCTCATAAAATCCTTGCTATCTAAAATGACATTCTTAGGTATGGGATTGAAAGCGACACTATAGAAAAAGGAAAGATTTAATAGCATAAAACTCTAAAAACTTCATGGAAATATTCTTTTTGGAAAGGTAAGGGGATAAAATAGATCTTCACAGATTTTAAGCATACTCCAAAGCAGACGGTAGGAGCTCTGGCTACCTCTCTTGCACACTGCTGGTTTCCAAAATGAACTTGTTCACCAGACCTAATGAGAGATTCAACAGACTCTATCATTCAATTGAACATAATTCCATTTGTTTGGTTTTATTTCACCAAAAGGTAAATTGACCTCTGCACATGTAAGCAAACTGCAAGGGCATATAATTCATGGGAATTCATTGATAATTTCAGGAGATACATTTCCTTATATAGCAATTTAATATAAAATAAAACCCATTTTTTTGCTAAATTCTGTGCCTTACCAATTTCATAGTCATTTCTGTCTCTGGGAAATTATAATGTCTTTATGCTGTAATACATTAAAAAAAACACAATAAAGTATGCCTGTTTAAATTAGAAAAGCAGGAAATAGAGTTAAGATTTCCAAATCAGAATGACTTTCTTAGTGGTCATACTGGTATATGTCAAAAGGTAGAGGGGACATAATATAGACATATGAGCATGATAAAAATTAATTTAAAAATATCTAGAAATAAAGGAGAATAAAATATCTTCACGAGTCAGTGATTCAAAATCTAATGCATTAACACTAAATTTTCTCATCTCATTTCATATAAAAATGTTATATACTAAAAGTTTTAATGCCACAATCATTAATTCTACTCCTTATTTTTTGGCCATAAATCACATAAGATTCTTCCAACAGCCTATTCTATCATTCTTTCTCAGATGTCTTCTTCTCTCTTATTTTATGGTTATATATCTTTCAAAATTCAGTCATATCTTAACCTTGCCTCAGGCCTGCCTCTGGCTAAAATTAGCTCAGCCTTGTCTCACCCCAGATCAGGTAAAGGAAGGCTGGTGGGTAAGGTTTATCATTACCACTGAACATGAGGAGAAACTTCATTTGGGCAAAATAGCAGAAAATATTCATGTTCAATTTATCAAGTAACATAATTTAACTTCAAAATATTTCTTGGTTTTAATATATTTCTAGATTCTGAAATTATAATTTATTTTCTTTGTTTTAAAATTGTTAGTGTTCACACTATTAAACAATGGTGTAAGAAAGAGATTTTAAAACTTTGCTTCTGAAGTGCCTCTGACCAACCTTCCCAGTTTGTCTGGATTGGAGGATTTTTCAGCAGTGACTTTTAGTAGTGAACCCCAGAAAGTTCCATGCAAACCAGGTGTGTGTGTGTGTGTGTGTGTGTGTGTGTGTGTGTGTGTGTGTGATGTGAGTATGTGTGTTTGTATTTATATGTTCAGTGGGGGAAACTTGCTGGGATATTTTGGGTGGGTTTTGGAGGAATATAGCTTGAAGTAGCACAAGGAAAATAAGACGTCTTAAAAGTGAAAAATATTTGAACAAAAATTAGCTTTCAAAGTCATGCAACCTTGCATTCTATACTATATTTGTGATCATTTTAATATAAAATCATGGTTTATCTTTAGTGATGAAAATTCTCCCTTTCCATTTCCAGACTTCAAGTAAAAGTGGTATCACATATCACTTGGCTTCAAACACCCTCTTGTCATACCACCACATACCTTGGCAGATTTAAAGAATTACCATTTATTTCCCAACTCTATTAAAATATAGACTTCTGAACTGTTGAAGTTGATGACATACTTAAGATCATTACAAAATCAAAATGGAGTAACTATGTTCCAAAGTGGAGCCAGGTAACCACTGTGGGTATGGTTTCAGACACGATCCTGCATCAGTAAGAACTCGAATTTCCTCTGAACTGTATCAAATTCAAGGGTACCACCAGCCATTTTCAAAACAATAACTGCTAACAGCTGCTAGCGGCATTCTTGTAGTTCCTAAGTCCCCCCCATCCCCTTTGCAACTGTGCAATCATTCCAAACCACAACCATTTCTTGCTTAACAAGCACCTTTACTTCTTGCCATCTCAAATCCCAACTCTTGTTAAACAATGTATGTAACCTTGCCATTTTTTTGTCTTTATAAACCTCCCCATTTTGTAGTCTGGCAGAACACAATTCAAGTTCTTCTAGAATTTGTTTCTCCAGGGCTGCAGTCCTAACAAACCCCAAATAAACGCCTCTTTATTACAATCAGGTCTCTGTTTTGGAAATTTTAGTTTAACAAAATATATAAAATATAACAGAATATATATTAGTCTATTGTGAAATATAACATATGAAAAGTGCACAAAATATAGATACACAGCTCAAAGGATTATCATAGTTGTGCTACTGCCATCCTGGCCAAGAAATAGAATCTCATCAGTAACTCATAAATCTACCTCATGTCTCCTCCCAAACATTACTCCTTTCCTTCCAAAGTAAACCACTATCCTGATTTTAATGATAACCACCTGTGTGTTTTATTCATGTCTTTAACCACCAAGTCTATATCCCTATAAATTTCTAAACACTATTGGTATGTTTCATGTGTCTTGAGTTTTTATAAACCGTGTCAAACATTATTTGTTTTTTATGTGTCTGTCATCTTTTGCTCAATTTTATGTCTGTGATATTTATCACGATGCTATGTGTAGTTGTTTATTCATTACCACATAGAATAAAAATTTATGTAATCATTTCAATGATAATAAACTTTTAGATTGTTTCCAATGTGTGGTTAACAGAAAAAATTCTGCAGTGAAAATTCTTGCATGTCTCTTGCTGCCCAAGTTTGCATATTATTGTTGTGCTATACTGAATGATAAGTTACTAGCTTCTAGGTATGTATAATCTTCATTATTAGTAGATGATACCAACTGTTCCAAAGTGGTTACAAACATTTGCACTCCTTGCAGGGGTGTATGAGAGTTGGCAGAGTCTTACATTGTTTCCCACTTCTGGTGTTGTCAGTCTTAATATTGGTCCTTATAGAGGGTGCCTAGTAGGACTTTATTGTACCTTTAATTTCCATTTTTCTGATTAATTATTTTGTTGAATACTTTTTCATATATTCCATTTGGAAATTATCTTTTGTGAAGTTCTTGTTCAAGTCTCTGGCACATTTCTTTATTAGGTTGTCTGTTTATTTTTCCTGATAGTTTGTAGGAGTTCTTTATATATTCTTTATATGAACCTTTTGTTATTTATACATACATGTCTCCAATATCATCTCCGATACTACAGCATTTTACAAAAAGAATTTTGAATAAATTAACTTTGCCAATCATTTCCTTATGTCACCTGTTGAGGAAATAACCTTATCATGAAGACATAAAGATGTTCTCTAGTACTACGTTATAGAAGTGATTTAAGTCTCCAGTCTACCTGAAATTGATTTTTGTTTATGAAATGATGTAGACTTTCTAAAACATAAATTTTATAATTTTTCCACAGATCATTTATTGACGCGACTACACTTCCCCTTCTTAATAAAGAGGTGTCTAAAATTTATAGGTCTACACCTAAAATCAGTATTGTCTTGTGTTCCACTATTTGTCTAATCCAGAGCCAGTGCCACACTGGCTATATAATTGTACCTTTAAAACAAGTCTTGAAATCTGGTTCAGCAAGTTCTACCTCCTGCTTATTTTCCTATAAGAATATCTTGTTTATTTTTATAATTTTTGTATAAATTTTAGCATTAGCTTGAACAGTTCTACAGACATGTATACAGACTCACATGCACATTCACATGCACAAAGCAGTTAGGACTGATTTGAAACTATAGATCAAGTTCAGAATAACTGACTTCCTTATAGGACTGATGTCTCAAATCTATAAATATTGTATATCTCTCCAATTGGTTAGGTTTTTATTTCATGATTCTCTATTATGTTATAGAAACAATAAAGTAATTAATTTTTCCATATAAAGACCTTGAATATCTTTGGTTAGGATAGTTTATAGGTGTGTCATATTTTATGTTGTTAGCTGACATATTTATATTTTATTTTCTGTTTACTCTGCTCATAGAAATATACTAGTTGAGTTTTGTATGTTGACTTAGTATCCAGCAGCCTTGTAAAACTATTATTAATTCTAATAATGTATCATATATTCTTCTATATTTTCTATACCCACATCATATTGTTTAAGTTTTCTCAAAATTTTTACCTTTCTAATACTTATAACTTTAATCTCACTGATATATCCTGATATATAATTACTGATATATTTGGGTTTAAACCTACTGTATTATAATTTCCTTTCAATTTGTCCTACCTTTATTTATTTCTCTTTCTTTTCTTCCTTGTATTCCTGGGTGCTTTCTCTTTCTTGTTAAGGAAATCTTTGCCTAACTCAATATTACAAATATTTTTCTATGTATTCTACTAGAAGTTTTTTAATTCTTACCTTTAAGATTTCATTTTGAGTTAATATTTATTCTTGAGTCATTCTTAATTTATATCTTTCCAGAAATTTATGTTTAATATGTGTTTTAAAATTTATTAGCATAAAGTTGCTCATAATATTTTCTTAACATTTTAAAGTTTGAAGTGATTATAGTGATATCCCTTTTTCTTTCCTAGTATTAGTAATTTGTGCCTTCTCTCTCTCTCTCTTTTTAATCAATTTGGCTAGAGGTTTATGAACTATACTGATTTTTTAAAGAACCAGAATTTGATTTCATTGATTTTCTCCTATGGTTTTCTTTTTTCTATTTCATTGATTTCTGCTTTTTTGTTGTTATTTACTTTCATCTGTTCATTTTGGGTTTCAGTTGCTATTTTGTTTCCAGTTTCTTAAGGCAGAAGATTAAATCATTGATTTGAGATTGTTCCTTCTATCAATGGCATTTAAAAGCAAAAAAACTATGAACAATAAATGCTGGAGAGAGTGTGGAGAAAAGAGAACCTCCTACACTGTTGGTGTGAACGTAAATTGGTGTAGCCACTATGGAAAATGGTATGGAGGTTCCTTAAAAAACTAAAAATAGAGCTATGATATGATCCAGCAATCCCACTTCTGGGCATATATCGAGAGAAAATCAAAATTCGAAAAGATACATGCACCTCAATGTTCATTGAAGCAATTTACAATAGCCAGGAGATGGAAGCAACTTGTGTCCATTAACAGATGAATGGATAAAGAAGATGTGGTACCTATGTACAATGGAGTACTACTCAGCTGTAAAAAAGAATGAAATAATGCCATTTGCAGCAGCATGGATGGACCTAGAGATTGTTATACCGAGTGAAGTAAATCAGACGGAGAAGGACAAATATTGTATGATATCGCTTATATGTGGAATTTTAAAAAGTGGTACAAATGAACTTATTTACATAACAGAATAGAGTGACAGATGTAGAAAACAAACTTATGGTCACCGGGGAGAAAGCAGGGGAGGGATAAATTGGGAGATTGAGATTTATACATACACACTACTATACATAAAATAGATAACTAATAAGGACCTACTGTATAGCACAGGGAACTCTACTTAATACTCTGTAATGACCTATATATATGGGAAGAGAATCTAAAAAGGAGTGGATATATGTATATGTATAACTGATTCACTTTACTGTACAGCAGAAACTAACACAGTATTATAAATAAACTATACTCCAATAAAAATTAATTTAAAAAATAAAAGCATTAACTTCTTTCAAAGCCCTGCTTTATCTCTATCCCACAAATTTTGATACCGCATTTTCATTATTATTCATATCACAGTATTCTAATTTATATTTTCTCCTTCTGATCTTTCTAAATCGAAATTATGATTTCTTTGTTGACTCTATAATTAAAGTATATGGTTAGTTTCCCAATATTTGACATTTTTCTTTTTATCTTCTTATTACTGTTTCAGTTAATTTCCATCGTTGTGGAAAGTAAAAATTTTCTGTATAATTTCAAACTTTAGGAAAGCATTGTGTTACTTCCCTGGTGGTGCAGTTGTTAAGAATCCGCCTTCCCAGAAGATCTAAATAGACATTTCTCTAAAGAAGATATACAGATTGCCAACAAACACATGAAAGAATGCTCAACATCACTAATCATTAGAGGAATGCAAATCAAAACTACAATGAGGGGCTTCCCTGGGGGCACAGTGGTTGAGAGTCCACCTGCCGATGCAGGGGACATGGGTTCGTGCCCCGGTCTGGGAAGATCCCACATGCCACGGAGCGGCTGGGCCCCTGGGCCATGGCTGCTGAGCCTGCGCATCCGGAGCCTGTGCTCTGCAATGGGAGAGGCCACGCGCGGCAGTGAGAAGCCCGCCTACCGCAAAAAAAAAAAAACAAAAAAAAACTGCAATGAGGTATCACCTCACGCTGGTCAGAATGACCATCATCAAAAAATCTACAAACAATAAATGCTGGAGAGGGTCTGGAAAAAAGAGAACCTTCTTGCACTGTTGGTGGGAATGTAATTTGATACAGTCACTATGGAGAACAGTATGGAGGTTCTTTAAAAAACTACAAATAGAACTACCATATGACCCAGCAATCCCAGTACTGGGCATATACCCTGAGAAAACCATAATTCAAAAAGAGACATGTACCACAAAGTTCATTGCAGCTCTATTTACAATAACCAAGATATGGAATCAACCTAAGTGCCCATCGACAGATGAATGGATAAAGATGTGACATATATGTACAATGGAATATTACTCAGCCATATAAAGAAACAAAATTGAGTTATTTGTAGTGAGGTGGATGGACATAGAGACTGTCATACAGAGTGAAGTTAAGTCAGAAAGAGGAAAACAAATACCATATGCTAACACACACACACACACACACACACACACAGACACACATATATAATATATATATATATATATAAAATGCTTCTGAAGAGCCTAGGGGCAGGACAGGAATAAAGATGCAGACATAGAGAATGGACTTGAGGACACGGGGAGGAGGAAGGGTAAGCTTGGATGAAGTGAGAGAGTGGCATGGACATATATACACTACCAAATTTAAAATAGATAGCTAGTGGGAAGCAGCCACATAGCACAGGGAGATCAGCTTGGTGCTTTGTGTCCACCTAGAGGGGTGGGATAGGGAGGGTGGGAGGGAGGAGATATAGGGATATATGTTTATGTATAGCTGATTCACTTTGTTATACAGCAGAAAGTAATACGCCATTGTAAAGCAATTATACTCCAATAAAGATGTTTTTATTAAAAAAGAATCCACCTGCCAATACAGGGGTCATGGGTTTGATCTCTGGTCTGAGAAGATCCCACCTGCTGCAGAGCCACGAAGCCATGCAACACAACTACTGAGCCTGCGCTCTAGAGTCCGTGAGCCACAACTACTGAGCCCACATGCCACAACTACTGAAGCCCGCACGCCTAGAGCCCATGCTCCACATCAAGAGAAGCCACTGCAATGAGAAGCCCACACACCACAATGAAGAGTAGCCCCCACTCTCTGCAACTAGAGAAAGCCCGTGCACAGCAATAAAGACCCAATGCAGCCATAAATAAATAAATAAATAATTATTTTTTTAAAAAGCATTGTGATAAGTTGATACATGTTTGTATCTTGGGTAACATATAATGTGCACCTAAAAAATGTGTATTTTCTTGTTATATAGTGCATTTTTTACATATAAATATCAATTAAATCACTGGGGTTGATAGTACTGTTGAGAACTTCTTAGTATTTCCTGATTTTTTGACGAGTTCTTTCAATTACTAAGAGAGCAACTATGATTGTGGAATTGTTTCTTTCTCCTTTTAATTCTGTTAAAACTTGCTCAATGTATTTTGAAGCTTTGTCATTGAAATTATACACAATTATTATTGTTATATAGTCTTGTTTTATAGAGCTTTTTTCCTTATAAACTGTTCCTCCAATGTCTGCTAATAAATTATACTTAAAGTCTATTTTTTCTGGTATTAATATAGTCTATCCAGCCTTCACAGATTACTATTTGCCTGATAAATTTTTCTCATTCATTTATTTCCATCCTGTGTTTTTATATTCAAAACATGTCTCCTGCAGAAAAGATATAGTTACATCTTGTTTTTGTTTTTTCCCCATTCAGATAGTCTTTGTCTTTCAACTGGAGTGTTTAGTTCATTAAAATTTTAATATAATAGAGGTCTACCATTTTACTTTTTGTTTTCTACTTATATTTTTTTATCCTGTTTCTCCTTTCCTAACTTTTTACAAGATTACTGAAATATTTTTCAGAATTCTCTTTTACTTTTAATTTTCCTGCTGCTTTTTTGCCTGTCCTCTTGTGAATTATTTTCATAGTGGTTGTCATGTAAATATTATATATAGAAGACTATACATATAGGGGTAAAGTGGGGGGTGTTGTGGGATGAATTGGGAGATTGGGATTGACATATATACACTAATATGTATAAAATGGAAAACTAATAAGAACCTACTGTATAAAAAATAAATTAAATTAAATTAAAAAAATAAAAAGTAAAAAGCAAGACTATACATATATATATACATACATATAAAATCTTCAACATAGCCTAATTACTACATGTAAAATTGTAAAATATAAAAATCTTTAAACTTATATACCTATATCTACTCCCTCATTTATGTTATAGATTTTATGTAATACAATTACATGTTATAAATCCCATAAGGAAATGTTATAATTTTATTTTAACAATTTATAAGTTTTATAACAAAGTTAGCATTAAAAAGGAAAAAATGTTCATTTATCATTTCTTCATTCTCTAAAGATGTACATTTTCATCTGCTATCATTTCCCCTCATCTTGAGAGGACTTACTTAGCAGTTCTTACAAGTCTGCTAGTAACAAAATTTTACTTTATTTTATCTGAAAAAAATCATTTAATTTACCTTCATTCTTGAAATAAATTCTAGCCATATATAGAATTCTAGGTTAACAGATCTTTTTAATTCAACACTCTAAAGATAATTTTCCATTCTTCTTTTTTATGGGGCGGGGGAGTATAGCCACAATTTGAATCATTGTTCCCCTACATAGAATACATTTTTTGTTTTTTTGCTGCTGCTTTCAAGATTTGCTCTTTATCTTTTGGCTTTTTAGAGTTTTACCGTGATGTACCTTAGCATGGGATTTTTTGAATTCATTCTGCTTAAATTTCATTTAGTTTAGAACCTTATATCTACAAGTATCTGATTTTTACCAAATTTGGAAGATTTCAACCATTATTTCTTTAAATATGTTTTCTGTCCCAGTCTCCCTTTTCTCTCTAGTATTTTAATTACATATTCATTTAAACATTTGGTATCACCTAACAGGTTCATGAATCCCTGTTCATTTTCTCAAAATATTTTTTTCTGTCTGTTCTTCTACTTGAAAAATATGCAGTGATTCTATATTTAAGTTCATTTATTTTTTTTTCTCTGTCATGCCCATTTATCTAAGTCCACCTACTGAACTTTTATTTTGGGTATTGTGGTTTTTTTAGTTCTAAAATTTCCATTTGGTTCATTTTTGTTGTTTCTATTTCTCTACTGATACATTCATGCATTGGAAGCATGTTTTGTTTTACTTCATTAATGATAGTTATAAAAATGTCTTTAAAACTTATGTGTCCTAGTTCAAACGTTTGTTTCATCTCAAGGTCAGAAAAAAATTGATCTCCTTTTCTCTTGAAATTGTGTTTCGTATTCTTGATTATTCCAATGTCAGACGATTTTGAATTTTATCCTGGACATTATCAATGTTAAATTGTGACGATTCAGGATTTTGTTATTTTATTCCATTGAGTATCGTTGTTTGTTTTGTTTTAGGAAATAATTTTCTAGGCTGAGCCTGGACTGAAATAATTTGTTTAGTGTGCAACAGCTCTGGGTTTTTTTCTGATAGTTTTTCTTTAATTGGGCTTCTTTGAGTCTGTTCTGCACATGTATGTTTAGGGTGTCAGTCAGAGATGTGAATAGACAGATTTGGGGAATCTTCTCTCTAGCTCTTTCTCCTTTGGAGTCCTATATTTGATATTCATGGTTTCCTGGCTTTACTCTTCTGATTTCCCAGCGGAAATATGGTAAGATTTTGCAAGAAATTCCCCCTACTGCCACCTCCACCACCACTCTTGTACATGTTGTGATTGTGATTATCCCCAGTCTAAAAGTTATAGGGACGAGAACTTACTTGACACCCCATGTGTCAATTCTGCCAGGTAAATGTGCACTCCCCATCAGAGTCTGCCTGCATTTGTTCATGTGCCCGTGTACACAGGGCAACAGTTCTGGTCTTATTTCAGATTTCTCTCTTTGTCTTTCAGGCTTTGTTTTGCCTGTAATTTTTAATCTAGTATAATTTCCCTTCATCTTGAAGAACTTCCTTTAGAATTTCTTACTGAGCAGGACTGCTGGCAGCAGATTTTCTTTCTTACTTGCAAAGTTCCTTGTTTCTATTTTTCCAAGCCAGTGTGAACCCCCAACCAGAGTCCAACTGCTTCTCTTCACCTCTGGTACTTTCAGGTTGCTTTTGTACTATGTCTAGGTTGTTAGTTGTTTCCTCCAGAGGAAGGTATTCTGGAATGATTCAGTCTGTCATTCCTGAAAGCATGACTTAATCATTTTTCATTATTTGGTCCAACTCTCTAGGTGACCTCAGCAAGAATAACTATATAATTTATATGGTTTTCCATTTTCATTATCTGAAGACTTTAAAAAACAACAAAAACATTGTAATTATGGCTTTCTTACCACAAAATAATGGTTATCTATTATTTTCTTTTTATTTCTACCATAAAATATTTCTTTGGGTGAACTACTCCATCATATTCTGAGACTTCTTTAGGTCAAAGCTGAATTTATTTTCCAGAAACTATAGAAACTATATGTCAAAGACTGGTTAATCAAATTTCTCTAATCACCTGACTATATATATTGATTAAGAGATTGGTAAATAACCCAAACTGAGGTTCATACATATCAACCTATATATATATATATAGCAGTTTATTTTAAGTTGATAGTCACTTAAGTTCAAATACATTATAAAAGCACTACATTTTTACTCCCCAAGTTTTATGTTTTTGATGCTATATTTTACATTTAAGAATGTTTTTGTATTCCTTAAATACTATATTTAAGTTTTATATATATATATATATATATATATATATAGTCATAGGTGTCTTCACTACTTTTATCTTTTAACCTTCATACTAGCTTTTTAAGTTGCTGTTTCACTGTCTTTACTATATATTTGCCTTAACCAGTGAAATATTTTTTATTTCATATATTTTCTTATTCTGGTTACTGCCTTTTCATTTTTGCTTAAAGAGGACCCTTTAACATTTCTTGTAAGCTGGTTTAGTGGTGATGAACTGCTTTAGCTTTTGCTTTTCTGGGAAACTCTTTATCTCTCCAATTCTGAATGATAACTTTGCTGGGTATAGTATTCTTGGTTGTAAATTTTCCTTTTCAGCAATTTAAATGTACCATGCCACTCCCTACTGAACTACAAAGTTTCTGATGAAAAATCACCTGATAGTATTAAGGAGTTTCCTTGTATGGGACTATTCATTTTTCTCTTACTGCCTTTAAAATTCCCTTTATCTTTAACTTTTACCATTTCAATTTTGATATGTCTTTGTGTGGATTTCTTGGGATCAACTTGCTTGGGATCTCTGTGCTTCCTGGGCTTCAATACAGTAAGTCCCCTACACACAAACCCTTCAAGTTGTGAACTTTCAAAGATGCAAACGTCGGTTCGCATGTCCAATCACATAAGTTAGTTCATGTGTCTGGAGTACACTGTCACTTATGTGAATCCTCTATAAGTGGTTGTGCTTTTTTGTACTTTACTGTACAGTACTGTGTAGAGTACAGTAGAAAAGTATCTTTATTTCAAGCCCAGGATGTCTGGAAGCAAGCGTAAAAGCAGTGGTGATGTATCTGGTACTACTGTAATTTTCAAGGTACTGTACTGTAAGATTAAAAATGTTTTCTTGGGGCTTCCCTGGTGGCACAGTGGTTGGGGGTCCACCTGCTGATGCAGGGCACACAGGTTCGTGCCCCGGTCCGGGAAGATCCCACATGCCACGGAGCAGATAGGCCCGTGAGCCATGGCCGCTGAGCCTGTGTGTTCGGAGCCTGTGCTCCGCAACAGGAGAGGCCACATCAGTGAGAGGCCCATGGACCGCAAAAAAACACAAAAAACAAAAACAAAAACAAAAAAATGTTTTCTTTATTTTTTGTACTTCTTTATTTTTTATGCATTATTTGTGTGAAAAGTATTATAAACCTATTACAGTACAGTACTATACAGCCAATTGTGTTAGTTGGGTACCTAGGCTAACTTTGTTGGACTTACAAACAAATTTGACTTATGAACACGCTCTCAAAACAGGACTCGTTCATGTGTAGGGGACTTACTGTATTTGTTTTCTTTCCCAGGTTAAGGAAGTTTTCAGCCATTATTTCTCCAAATAAGTTTTCTTCTTTTTTTCTATATCTTGTCTCCTTCTGGGACCCATATAATACAAATGTTAGTATGCTTGATATTGTCCCAATTGTGCCTTAGACTATTCTTATTTTTCTTTTTTCCTCTCTCTCTCTTTTTTTTTTTTTTCTGTTCTGATTGGGTGATTTCCACTATTCTGTCTTTCAGATTGCTGATCTGTTCTTTTGTACCATCTAATCTGTTGTTGATTCCTTCTAGTGTGTTTTTCATTTTCTCAGTTATCATATTCTTCAGCTCTGATTGGTCCTTTCTTATATTTTCTAACTCTTTGTTGAAGTTCTCATTGTTTTCCTCTATTCTCTTCCTGAGTTTGGCAAGTATTATTATGACTATTACTTTGAACTCTTTATCAGGTAAATTACTTATTTCCATTTCATTAGGGTTTTTTTTCTTTTGTTTAGAATTTATTCCTCTATCGCCTCATTTGGTTTGACAATTCTGTGTTTGTTTCTATTAATAATTAGGTAAAACAGCTACCTCTCCTGATATTGAGGGCATGGCTTTGTGTAGGAATGTCTCCTGTGTAGACTACATATGCCAGGCAGCTTTGGATGGCCAGGTGGAGCTGGAGTAAGTAGAGGCTGGAGGGCTTGGGTCAGGCTACACCAGGGCCACCTTAGGGAGATGGCTGTGGCTGGTGTGGACCAGGGAGCTGGGGTGCCTGGGGCAGGCTTTTCAGGCCAACTAGAGCACCTGGACCATTTTACCACTCTTGCTATCAAGATGGAGAAGGAACTCATACACAGACAAATCCACTCTTCAGCACCTCCCACCCCAGAGAGAGTACTATTAGTTCTTTGTCCATTTGGCAAATGCTCTAGGGTTAGTAAATGGATTTCCTTCACATGTAGTCTAGGTGCCCTTTAAACCATTGTTTTTTTGCTGTGTCCCAGGGTAGGCAAATCTGCAGGGGGCCTCTGTGATATTCCTCCCTACTGCACATTACCATGTTGGAGGTAGAGGGATGAGGTGAGTTCAGGGTTTTCATATGCCACCATCTTGAACCCCCTCTCTCTAGTTAATATTTTTTACATGCCATGTTGAGTTTTCTTAAAAGCACAGTACTTAGAATGTTGTGACATTGTGAATTATGCATAAAAGTTGGCAGAGTAGCTGGTAAAGTCAGTGTTGCCATAGGAATGTTAACTCAGCCACACAGCAGACAAAGTGCTGTATATTAAAATGCATATTCTTTTAAAAAGTGAGCCCCAAGTTTAACTTCCTTTTAGAGCTCATCAAGCTGTGGTTTTCACAGAAATTTTCTTATGTCTCCAATCAAAACAAATAAAACATAAAAACAGAGGAAAAAACCCATCAAACTAGGAATAGAAAGGAATGTCCCCAACCTAATAAATGTCATCTATGGAAAACCAACAGCTAACATATTTAATTTATGTTTAATTATAAATAACTGTACACATTCCCCTAACATTGGGATTAAGACAAGGATGCCTGCCCTCACCACTTCTATTCAACATTTCAATGGTGGTTCCAGCCAAGGAAATTATGCAAGAAAAAGAAATAAAAGGCAGATTGCAATAGTAGAAGTAAAATCATCTCTATTTGCAAATTATACAATCTTGTATATAGAAAATCCCAAGGAACACACACACACACACACACACACACACAATTAGAACTAATAATGAGATCAGCAAGGTTGAAGAATACAGAATCAATACACAAATTTCAATTATATTTCTATATTCTAGGAAGAAATGTTCTGAAAATAAAATTTAAAAACACAATTTCATTTACAATAGCATCAGAAAAAATAAAATTCTTAGGAATAAATTTCACAAAAGAAGAACAAAACTACAACATGGATCAAACTTGAAAACATGCTAAGTGAAAGAATCCTTACACAAAAGGCCACATATAGTATGATTCCATTTATAAGAAAGGTTCTGAACAGGAAATTCCATACAGACAAAATGTAAATTAGTGGTTTCAGGGTGGGTACAGGGCTTCTTTTTGAAACTATGAATTTGTTCTGGAATTAGATAGTGGCATTAGATGTACAATATTGTGAATATACTAAAAACCACTGAATTACATAATTGAAGAGGGTGAATTTTATGATATGTAAATCATACTTCAATAAAGCTATTATTTTTTTAAAAGGACAGAAGGAAAGAAATGACAAGATGAAAGAATCCCATCTTGATCTGGACATTATATAAATATTAGAGTAGTTTAAAAATGTGGATTCTTTCTCTAGATATCTAAAAATAATGTATATCTCCATATAGTTGTGACAGAGACTATTGGCTCTTCACCAGATTAATTTCCTTTTACTTTTGGACAAAGAACCAAAATCATCATTATTTGTGATCATATATGAGTGAGTCCTGACAAGTTATGGAAAGGAAAGTATTGATATGCACATTTTCTCAGTCTGGCCCAGATAAACCTCTCATGCAAGATGCTCTATAGTCTTTTTGATTCATCATTTTAATACAAACAAGCAAAAAGAAAGCCATGTGTTAAAGATGGCATAGATACAAACAAAGAGACTGGCTCAATGAAACAGTTACTAGAAGAGAGCTTCTCAGACAATCATTAACATCTATTTTGGTATTTAAATAAGTAAGAAACAAACTTTTATTATCTTCTGCCTCTAAGATGTTGGGGTTTATCTGTTACTCCAGTTTTTTTTTAATTACAAAACTATTCTTGCTAGATAAATTCCAAAATTAGCAAACCAATTATGATAAAACCAAAATAATCAGACACATCACATGAGGACAATTATTTTGCTTCAGGTAACAGAATTTATATTGCAAAAAAATGAAATTGACTCTCTGGATAGTCATAAAAGTATCACTGAGCATTCACAAACAAATAGTTGAAGACTTAGATGTGGAGTTTACAGTTTAAAGTTCTTGGAAAAAACTTTCAAATAAAATTTCTTACTTGCAAAAATTGGTAGTAATGTGAACTTTTCTATCACCTTAATATCCTGAATAGGAGAGATTTTAAAAACTCTAATGTGAAAATTTTTAAAGCCAGTTTTACAATTTGTTTCTTCCTAAATTATTTGTTCCCTCAAAATTTAAAGATTTCATGTTTAGTTCCATAAGTTCAAACTATAAAAAGCAAAGGTAATTTGTTATATTTCCTCATACAGACATTTTTCAAAATTACCATTCAATATTTTAATTACTTAAAATTACTCTGAAATTATTCCTCAAAAATATTATAAAATGCCTTATTATAATAGAAAATCATACTTCAAGTTTGAGAAGGGAAATTTTACTCAATAATTTCTATAGCGTGTATTTGATTTATTTGAGTATTAAGCTGTTAACCCAAATTGCACTACATATATTATAAAAATTAAGGTCTATTTACCTAATTCTGCTCAACTCTTTTGGATGGCTGTCATGAAGGAATGGAGTAACAGTTTGTAGTCCCAAGTAAGAATATATTTTAAGAGTGAAAAAAGAAACCTGACATTGCTGTTTCAATGCAGCTTTATTGATATTGAAAATAAAATAGCTTTGTAGTATAGTCTGAAGTCAGGGAGACTGATTCCTCCCACTCCATTTTTTTTTTCAAGATTGTTATGGCTATTTTGGGTCTTTTGTGTTTCCATACAAATTGTAAACATTTTTGTTCTAACTCTGTGAAGAATGACATTGGTAATTTGACAGGGATTGCATTGAAACTATAGATTGCTTTGGGTAGTATAGTCATTTTCACAATATTGATTCTTCCAATCCAAGATCATGGTATATCTCTCCATCTGTTTGTGTCACCTTTGATTTCTTTCATCAGTGTCTTCCAGTTTTCTGAGCACAGGTCTTTTGACTCCTATGATACTGGCACAAAAACACAAATATAGACCAATGGTACAGGATAGAAAGCCCAGAGATAAACCCACACACCTATGGTCACCTAATCTATGACAAAGGAGGCAAGGACATACAATGAAGAAAAGTCAGCCTCTTCAATAAGTGGTGCTGGGAAAACTGGACAGCTACATGTAAAAGAATGAAATTAGAACACTGCCTAACACCATACACAAAAATAAACTCAAAATGGATTAAAGGCCTGAATGTAAGACTGGACACTCTAAAACTCATAGTGGAGGAAAAACACTCTTTGACATAAATCACAGCAATATCTTTTTTGATCCACCCCCTAGAGTAATGAAAATAAAAAACAAATGGGACCTAATGAAACTTAAAAGCTTTTGCACAGCAAAGGAAACCATAAACAAGATAAAAAGACAACCCTTAGAATGGGAGAAAATATTTGCAAATGAAGCAACTAACAAAGGATTAATCTCCAAAATATGCAAACAGCCATGCAGCTCAATATCAAAAGACAAACAACCTAATCAAAAAATGGGCAGAAGACCTAAATAGACATTTCTCCAAAGAAGACATACAGATGGCCAAGAGGCACATGAAAAGATGCTCAACATCACTAATTGTTATAGAAATGCAAATCAAAACTACCATGAGGTATCACCTCACACAAGTAAGAATGGGCATCATCAGAAAATCTACAAACAACAAATGCTGGAGGGGGTGTGGCACCCCAGTGTTCATTGCAGCAATATTTCCAATAGCCAGGACATGGAAGCAACCTAAATGCCCATCGACAGATGAATGGATAAAGAAGATGTGGTACATATATACAATGGAATATTACTCAGCCATAAAAAAGGATCAAAACTGGGTCATTTGTAGAGATGTGAATGGACTTAGAGTCAGTCATACAGAGTGAAGTAAGTCAGAAAGAAAAAAAACAAATATCATATATTAACACATATATGTGGAATCTAGAAAAATGTTACAGATGAACCTATTTGCAGGGCAGGAATAGAGATGCAGACATAGAAAATGGATGTGTGGACACAGAGGGTGCGGGGGGTGTGGGATGAACTGGGAGATCAGGATTGACATATACACACTACCATGTGTAAAATTGATAGCTAGTGGGAACCTGCTGTATAGCACAGGGAGCTAACCTTGGTGCTCTCTGATGACCTAGATAGGTGGGATGGGGGGGGTGGGAGGTCCAAGAGGGAGGGGATATAGGTATACATATAGCTGATCCACTTCGTTGTACAGCAGGAACTATCACAACATAGTAAAACAACTATACTCTAATTTTTAAAAAGTACATGAAAAACAAAGAAAAATTTTTTCTCTTTGTGTTTAACAGTTAAAATGTGTGTGCATCAAACTTCTCTGATCTGCATCCTACCAGTGGCTTCTCCCTTTAATCCTAAGTCTTGAGTTTGAAACATAAGTATTGATTTAGAGTTGCGTTCATCATTGGACTGAGGTTCAGGAATGGGATAAGGTTGTTATTTACTCATATTACTTGGTAATAAAAATGCCAAAAATCTAATGCTCAAATATGTTTATTATCTAGGAAGCTCTACTTTTTAAACATATCCCAAACAGATTACTTTTCACCACCTCCACTGCACCATTCCTGATCGAGTTTTCATACCTTCTTGCCTGAACTACTCTAAAAGTGTCTTGCTTATCTTACTTCAATCTTACTTCCTATGCTGTCAACATACAACATCCTTTTAAAAAGGATATATATTAATTAATTAATAATAAATTAATTCCAGTTTGTCTACTACTCATATTATCCTTTGACTTCCCATAAACTAATAAAGAAGTCCGAACTCTGATGCCAAGGACTTCAATGATTACGTGATAATGTCACTGGCTTACACCTCTGACTGTATCCCCTATGGCTCCTTTCCATTTTTACCCTATAAAATCCACACTGGCCACCTCATTGTTTCTTTTCTTTTCTTTTTTTTTTTGACCCGCTTTATTGAAGCATACATTACACACCACAAACCTGTCCATTTTAAGTACACATTTTGACGATTTTAGTAAATTTATACTACTGTGCAATTATCAACTCAGCCTAGTCCTAGAACATTTTCTTCATTCCAAAAATGTTATCTTGTGCCCATGTGCAGTCAATTCCTATCCTCACCCAAAGTTCCAAGAGACCACTGATTTACTTTTTGTATCTATAGTTTTTCCCTTTCTGGTAATTGAATATAAATACAAACATGCAATATATCACCTTTTGCATCTGGCTTCTTTCATTTAGCCTAACGTTTTTGAGGCCTACCTATATCGTAGCATATAACAATTCAGTCATTTTTATTGCTGACTGGTATCCATGTATATTTTACATTTTGTGCTTCCGTTTACTGCTTCATGGACATCTCTAACTTTTGCCTCTATGTATAATGCTGATATGATTATTAATATCCAAGTCTTTGTATGGACATAGTTTTTTCATTTTTCTTTGGTAGATAACTAGGAATGAAATGACTGGGTCATAAGATAAGTGTATGTTTACCTTTCTAAGAAACTGCCAAACTGTTTTCCAAAGTAACTATACCATTTTACTTGCCCACCAGCAACATTGTAAGGATCTTGATTCTCCACAGTCTAGCAACACTTGGTATTGCCAGTTGGGTGTTTATTGTTTTTTTTTTTTTGTTTTTTTAGCCATTCCAGTGTGTATGTGATATCATTATAGTTTAATTTGTATTTCTCTAATGATTAATTATGTTTCAAATATTTTTATGTGTTCAGTTACCATTGCTACATCTGCTTTGGTGAAGTGTCTCAAATATTTTGCCCATTTTTTAAAAAATTGGGTTGTCTTCTTCTTATTAACTTATGTGTTCTTTGTATATTCTGGATGTATGTCCTTTACCAGATATATAATTTCTGATTATATTTTCTCCATCTGTAGCTTCTTTTTTCATTTTGTATTTTTCATTTTGATGAAGTCTTAACTCCTTTCTGAGCCAATATTCTCTAACTTCCTCACTCTTCTTTTAGCTATGAATGATCTGTCTCTAGCTCTCATTCCCTCATTTCCTTTGGGTCTCAACTCAAATGTTACCTTCTCAAAAAATTCTTTGTCTTACATCCCTTCTTGGTGGTTATTAGTGCTGGTGAAAACATACTTAGGTCTGCCCACTTTCTGGCTACCCTGTGATTGGGTGGGCCACAAGTTAGTTCTGGGCAATGAGTTACAAGTGGAAGAGAGATGTGTCACACTGCTTTCTAGATCAAGTCCCTCCAGGACTCTCTTTTCCCTTTAGCACAATGACTAACAACATGCAAGATGGTGCCTGATTCATTAGTCTGGGTCACTGAATGATTTTAATAATCAGTTTGGTGCCAACCTACAATGTACATATAATATGAGCAGGAAACTTATGTTTTTAAAGCCACTACACTTTGGAGGTTTATTCGTTACTGTAGTATATTCCTATTTATATGCCTTCCCAAAGAATTTTCCGTGGAAATTATTTATCCCTTTACCCAGATTTTTCTTTATAGAATTTAGTACTGGACATGTGTCTGCCTTGCCCATGAGCATATGTGGTGGGGATATAATTTGGTTCAGTGTTATATCCTTAGCACCTATATGAGAGCCTTTCACATAATAGATACCTATGAAATATATGTTAAATGAATAACTATAACTCTACATCAAGAGAGGTGTGCTAAATTGGGCACATCAAAATATAACACATTGTTTAAAACAGCTTCTGAAAATGTTGCAAGGTTTTATTTTGTTCTAGTTATTTACTAAAAGCAACAAAGTTCGAATATACTTATAATTGGATTTTCATTGCTAAAAGTTCCTGTCTTTGATAAAACTTGTAAGTAAAACATTAAACCAATTGAGAATTACTTAACTCTTCTAAAACTTCTACTCCATGCACTGTATACATTGCTTATTAAGCAGAGAACTTGGGCCAATGCTTTCAAGTGTAAATATATGTTAGTCCTGCAATATCTTTTAATCTTGCCAGCTATGGCAAGACGCTTGATTTTACCTTGCTGTCTCAGCATCTTTTCTTTATTTTGGTTCTTCACAGTCTGCTGATTACCATATGTCCCATGTTAATTTGCAGTAGATTGATCATGTCAACTATTCTTTTTCCTTTCATTATAAATGGGTATCTTGACTGGGCTGGAGAAGAAACATGAAAGTTGCTGTTCCATGGAATTCAGATCTCAGGTCTATGTCTATTCCTTCCCTAGACACCCAGGACACTTCCTCCTGAGGGACTGTACACTTTTTGCCCTCTCTGCCTGGAATGATCTCCTCCTGGATATCTTGGCCCACTTCCTCATTTTCTTCACATCTTGGCTCAAATGTGCCCTTCATATGCAGGCTCTCCCTGGTCACTCTGAGGAAAACTTAAAATCATCCTAACTCCTAGCATGACCTGTAGTCCTACTTGTTTTATTTATCTCTTCAGTACTTACTGCCATCTGACATGTTATTTTTTATTTGTTTTTTCTATCATCACTGTAGAGAGAAAGCTATATGAGTTAACAAATTTCTCTTTTTATAAATTCTTGTATTCTCTATGCCTATATCATTGCCAGGCACATAGTGAACAATGAATAAATATGTTGAGTGGATTAATTGACTTAATCAAATAAGAACTGAGCTGCTTTCTGAAGGGGTAGGCAGAGGAGATGGGGCCTGAAGGCTTTCCACAATGATGTCCAGACATATATACATATGTTTACTAGACTGGAATACCCTGACAGAGGAAAATTTTCAGTGTCCTGAGAGAAAACTCATTATCAGGAGGGATACAGTGACAAAGCCTGAGAACAAGGCCAAAGACTGAGATTAACCATGAATGGTGGTCCTGCTCCAGCACAAAATCCACCTACCTTTCGATAAAGTGGTAGCACTATTTTGTTATAAAAGATGTTGAAAAAAATTGTCAAAAGAGCCCCATCATACTTATATCTGTAACACTTGGAGCGCTTACAAAACTTTGCTTTGAGACTTGAAGACTTCCCCTCACTTCACTAGAGCAATTATGAACAAGTCAGGCCTTCATGTCCATGGATGATAGCTGACAGTGATAGGTGAGTGAATTTACGCTCTACCAGACCAGCCCTCAAAAGATGTAGCAGATTTATACTCCACTACCACTTGGGTTTGGACTCATAAAGACAGCAGTGTTATGGCTAAGAGCTACATCTCTGTGGAACTGAGACTGCAGAACACACACCTGACTAACTGTGAAAGTACCTGAAAAAACTCCATCACGTAACCACTGGCCACACCGAACCTCCCATAGTCTTCTGTGCAAGTTCTCAAGAGTAAAAAAGAAGGCAACTCTCCTTTTGACTTCACAGCAGCACCAATCACAAATATATGTGATTGAAGCACAAGAACCTGCTTCTGGTTCCACTGGCACTGGACATGGTTTATTTCAGGTTATACCCATATGTACAAGGTGAGGATGTATTTAGCCATACCATCAAATATTGAAGACAATGATGCTCTAGATGAGCGAGCACCACTGTGGAAATGTTAGGAACTTCTGGCATAACTATTTACACTCAAAAGCAAAGACCAACAATCAGAAGAGAACTCTGGAGACTTGGGGCTCCTGAAATTACTTGGGATAGGGGAAAAAACTGTATTTTAAAAAGTCAGTGTTCCTTCAATCATGAAGAAAGTGACAAAGAACCTTTTATATTTGGGGATCAAAAACGTAGCCACCAACAAGTGAATACAGACAGTTGAAGCACAATAGAAGTTACAGTAAATGCTCAGGAATCTATTCTTTACATGTTTATAGTTCATATATTAAACTTAGAGTTTTATTAACTGAATTCCTATAACCTGGCTGCTACCAAAGTTAACATTCTACTGCACACATACAGGCAATGTCTTAGATTCTACCTTAGGGAACTATCCTCTTCAATTTAATACTGGAAAATATACATTCTATCTGTCTATTTTCTTAAAAATGGCTGCAAAATGTTGCCTGCTGTGGCATAAGGGCTGGTGGTTAGGGGGCTTTAAAATACTCTGGAGGTTTTGGTTGGAAAATTAAAGCTTCTAAGCAAGTAACATTACTTAGTCTTCTTCAGTGACCATAAATTATCACTGTGATAGCTTCTATGTCATACACTATTAAACAATCCTGCTACATGCAACAGTCCTCAATTTGTCTTTTGGTTAATCATTTAATCTCACTATATTTGTAATGCTGGCATGAAAGAATGGAAAGTAATATTATTACTACCTCTTCCTTCAGTATAGATTTATCTCCATCCTGATAATTACATCACCACTATTAGCACTTTTGCCAATAAAAAGCTAAGTACACTCAACCCACATTTGCCCTTATATGGGTACTCCACCTTGAACATAATCTGGAGTGAATTTTAGCCACTTAACCAGCCCCTATTATTTCTAGGGATACAGAGTTTATTTCCTTGTTTCTTCCTACTCTATTTATATCTGTTTAAACTCAGCCTCTGAAAAATTAGGCCAGGAGTTAACTTGAAGTTATTTGGCACTGGAATAGAACTCAGGTATACACAAGAGAAGACCTCAAGTTCAAATAATTAGGTAAATCCAAAAGTTATTGCAACAAATCTAGAATCTAAAATGACAGAAGGAAATTATTTTAGTCACCAAAGTTGAGAAAAGAGAATCCAGGATTCACATTAAGGATAGAACCTCTGTAATCAGTAAAATATTTTAATTAAGAGGTGGGAGAAAATGATGAAGACTGAAGGTAATTAAACAAAAGGCTAAGGCCTCATCTAACCTGTAGCTTTTACTTAAAGGTAAATTTAGACATGGTGCATAAGTGAATTGGCCTGATTTAAAAGGCCAGATGCAAAGCTAACATTGACACTTATATAGTTAGACATCTTTGTATAGCTATTTGATGCAGCAGAATCAAAATGTGAACATACTTGTTTTAATCATTGAAAATGTATGCAAACAATCAGAGTTGATCACCTTGGTCTCATCTCTAAAAGTAAAAAGAATAATAAGCCAGGAATGAGAAGAATCAGGAAACATGTTGGGGGATTGGAGTTAATCTTAAAAATGGAGAGGAAATGTCTGTTCATTCACTTTTTCATTTATTCAACAAATATTTTTGAATGTCTATCATTGTCAAATAGAGACATCTATTACATAGTTTATTTGGCATTGCTTTTTATTAAACCTGAAGTTTATAGTTTGATTTTAAACCCAACTTAAATATGCCAGACTTTTTAAAAGGGAGAAAAACAATTGTGAGAAAAGATACCATACCAAAATGTTTGGTATCTACCTACCTATATTTCCTTGAAAAATGCCTACCAATTTATCATTTGAAATGGAGAAGATGATGAAGATAGGAATATTCTAGAGCTTCATTCCCTTTAATATCTGCTAAGGAAAACTTTATCATTGCCTGATAGGCAATGACCAATATTTCCTCTATATGTGCATGTGTGTGTGTATATATACACCCACATACACGCTCAAGTCTTATTCAAGATGAGTGGCCTGAAGGAAGGGAGCACTAAACATGGATTTGGATTTGGGAAATTGCATTAGAAAAGCTGAGATTGATTGAAAGAGAAGTAGGGGCAAAAGAAAAGGGAGGAGAGAAACAAAGCTGGCTAGGCTGAGGTCAGAGATAGATTTTGGAGGAGTGTATTAGAGAATGACTCACCTACAGGGAGAGGAACAAATAGATTTTACAAAGTTTTTCTAGAAATGCAAATAAAATGTAAAGATACTTTTTCTTATTGTTATGAATTGCCTCTTCAAAGTGATTTCCTTAAGACACTGGGCTACTTGGTGTGTATAGGGATTATCATAATAAGGAAGATAGCATAAGAAGAAAAAAAATGTGACTCTAGCATTTTAAAAAGATTACAGAATATATTTCAATGTTTTGCATTCTATATTCTTTTTTTCTCCTTTGAAGTGAATAATCAAGAATTTATGTTTGGTACCTGTCTTACACTACTACACTTTTACACATTTACAAAGGAAATGTTTCTAAGTGATTAGACAACATAAGCATTTGCAGGCTCTGTAATACATTTTAATAGGGAGATGTCAATTTAACTATAAAAGCATGAAACCTCTTGTTTTCCTTTTCAATTCATTTTGCTTTTAATCCTTCCAAGAAAAAGAGTTTTAAATGGGGAAGTTTTAAAGTATTTGAGATATTTGAGTGTCCTTAGTTTAAAAATATGTGTACATTTTTTTTACTAAGTAAATTATTTTGTCTTAAAGAGTCAGTAAAGAGGCTAAAAAAATGATCCTGTTGACTTCATATAATTAAAAATAACCATATTTTAAATCCTGGCTTATACTTAGCTCAATTCCAAGTATCACCTAAAATCCTGTCCTCAGCTCTTGTCATTTGGGCTCTGTTTACTCCTACAAAATATTTACCGTGCTGATAATGAGAAGAGAATGAGACATAGCAAAAGCAAATGAGTGCCACAGTTCACACGTCATTTAAAAATCTAAATACTGAGGTACAGCCAGCATTAGATGTCACCAAATACCATCATTCAGTAGTACTTAAATCTGCACTTGAATGTGACATTAGCCCTCCTCTATGGTTAAAATTCCATAGGATGATTATAGGAGGAGGGAGCTTCTCAGCAAGCCAGATTACTGCTTTCATCCCAATTAGATTGCTGCTTTCATCCAGTCATTTCATGATAATCCATTATAGTGAATTCACAGTAAAGATTCATAAGAGATACATAGCAGCTGCCTTTTCAACCTCAAAAGCTCCACTTTTAGAAATTCTACCTCATTAGAGAGGATAGAATTATGTCTTTATTAAGCATCACAAACTGATTGTATGGTTTGGATTGATAAAATAACAAATTTCTTGCCAAATATTTCTACTCTTAAGGTTTTAACTAAAACATACTTTCAAAGGGAATAAAGTCCCCATCTGTGATTCTGATTCATTTCATGTTAACTCATCTAAATGTTAAATTATGGGATACATTTTTATGTCATGAAATCTTCTGCTGTTTATTTCTTACAATCATGATTATGTACTTTTGCCTGTATAAGCTATTTTTAATTCCATACCGATAGCTACAGAAGATATTTGATGTTATCTTCAGTGCTTAAAAATGTTCTAAATTTAATAGTTAATACTTGAATCGGTTACTACAAAAGAATTTGTTAACTCTGAAGCTTTAGAAACATTATCATGAAGTTATAGAAATTATTTTTTGCCTAAAGTGTATCTAGATTAGTGAACAGAATCAATGGAGGTAAAAGATGAGTTCCTACTCTTGAGTCAGTGATCCTCTATTACCAGTATCTTCTTTGAAAGGATTCAAAACCGGCATTTATCACTGGATATACTGTGTCACATAATTCACAAATGTGGCAATATTGTTAAGTCATATACTTTCCCAATAAGTTACTGCATGGTTACAAAGAAAAAAAAGCTGGATAGTTATACACCAAAATGTTAATTAGGAATTGTTGCTATATTACTTGTCTTTGCTTTCTCTATTGTTTCTTGTTTGTTTCTAAACTGAAGACTTACAACATAAATAATAAAAATTTAAAATTCTTCTAGTCATCTCCACATTAGAATAGCTTAAGAGAAACTAATGATTTTGATATAACTTTAGAAAACAGGAAACAGGTAAATACATATTAAATCTCCTCAGGTTTTCCACTAGTTCATGGTATTTTTAACAGCCTGGTAAATGAAAATGTAAAATGCTTTAAATTTACTTGAAAACTGAAAAGTAAAAAACTGGAAAATTATTTTATCAAAAAAATGACTCACAATGTAAGGAATATGTCATATTTATAAGTACTTGATATTTGTTAAATTTGGTTTTTATACTATTCAAATTTCCTATGTTATAATTCACACCCTTATGTCTTCTGCACACAGAATTCAGAATTCTGTGCCAGCAGACAAACAAACATTTTAAGATCTACCATTTTGCTGTATTATTTTTAAGCAAATATAAAACAACAGAAAAGAATGTCTTGTGCTAGTGATAAAAGGTATGCCTCTTAAACTTAATATAGTTGAGATAATGATTGATCATCAGATACGCCAAATGTGAAAATCATTAGGTGTGAAAAAACTTCAGACAGTCATAAGACTTAAGCCTGTCAGATGTAGATTTAAATGTGAATTAAAAAAACAAAGTTAAAGCATAGGTCTGAAAGCCTGGATATATCATCAAAGATCCTAAGAGATAAGGTATAATTAAGGAAATTATAGTATTTCAAGTCATCTCAGTAAAGAATCTTCTTTGTGTAACATGTAAATATATTTTCTAACTTATATTTAAATTTCCCTTACATTTGCAAATAGGCTCATGGAAATTTTGCTGTATTGTATGAACATGAAGTTATTCCACCACTGTCTTGCAAGATATTATTTTCTTAATTTCACAAAGGAAGAAACTGAAGAGACTTGCTCAAGATACATAGCAATAGACAGAATGAAGAGTAAAATCCTTGTCTTTCTGGTTCCAAAAGCAGGCTTTTTCTATTACAACATTCTTTCTTCCAAAAAACAAACAAAAAGCATTATTCAAGATCCAAATTTCAAGATTCTGGCAAATTTCAAGAAGAATCAATGAAATTAGGAGTGAATATTGAACGTGAAATTGAAAGGAATCTTGGAAATTAAATAATCTATCTTTTTTGTGGCTGAGGAATTAAAAGATCAAGAGATATGAAGGACAAGGTAACACATTTTGACTGTCAGCCTGGTCCCTCAGTAGCAAGTACTTGGGTGTTCTTTGGGGGATTTCACCAACATGAAGTTGTAATTTGGATGAGGTGTACTTTCAAGTCTTCATTTCCTTCTCTTTTACTTGTTTCCATCCTCTGTGTCTAGGAATCTAGTATCTGTTGCCAATTAGGCTCATCAGCGTTCTACCATGGTGTCCCTGTTGATCCGCTCAGTCTTGTTAGTAGATCAGCAGAGGCGTATGGCTTCTTGGCATCTTAACCTTTGCCCTGCCAGGGTTCACGCAGGATCTATTCATCCCACTGCAGTAATCTGTGAGACTAAGTACATACGCACTTCAAGGTTCTGATGTCATGGTAACCAAAGGGTGATAAAGTCATTAAGAACGCTTAATAGTAGTTGGAACTTCTGCACATTTTTGTGGCTTCCAGTGGAGAGATGCAAATATTGTTTTCCAAACACTACCTACAGCTATTAAGAGTCATCAGGGTGTAGCATTTTAGATGAAGATGGAAAAGAACTTTCCATTTGCAGTTTTATGAATTTTTGAGCAGTAATATTTTGTACGTGTTCTGATTTCTGTAACGTGCTCTGCACAACATTTAGACATTCTCATGTAATGATACTCAGGTTTACGTGTTATGAGATAAATATATTACCATTTGTTCTCTGTGTGTTCATATAGCACACAACAAACTGTATATATATTTGGAAATATTTTTAAAAGGTTAATTTTTCTTCAGTTCAATTCTAGATCATTTAACTAACCTATGGACATTTGAATCTATTGCTTTTGAAATTGACATAAAAGGAAGTAAAACGTTGATTAAAGATTATCCAATCAAATGGGGCAAAATTATGATTAACCTTGGCATTTTCAATGTAATGAATTTTTATATTATCTTTTTCCTTACAATTCTTTGACATTCATAATGAGGCACAACTTTGATCTGGATTATAAACATGGTATGTGCTCAATATGACCATTTAAATAAATACTCAATATCTACCCATTTGCATAGATATATATATATGTATATATATGAATAGTAATTTAAACTGTTATTTGGACTGAATACATTTCTGTGTATATATATATATATTGTATAATATCTTTTCCAGCTTTGTTGAGATATAATTGACAAATAAAAATTATATATATTTAAAGTATAAAACTGATCATTTGATATACATATACATTGTAAAATGATTGCCACAATCAAGCTAATTAGCACATACATCACCTGACATAGTTACGTGTTTGGTTTTTGTTTGTTTGTTTTGTTTTGTTTTGTTTTTTGGTGTGGTGAGAACACAAGATTTACTCTCAACAAATTTCAAATATATAATACAGTATTTTTAACTTTAGTCACCATACTATACATTACATTCCCAGAACTTACTGATCTTATAACTGAAATTTTGTCCTCTTTGACCACCCTCTGCTCATTTTCCCCACTCTTCAGCCTCTAGTAATCACCATTTTGTTCTCTGGTTCTAAATTCAACTTTTTAAGCTTCCACATGTAAGTGACATCAAACAGTATTTTCCTTTTTCTCTCTGGCTTACTTCTTTAGCATAATGCCTTCTGGGTTCATCCATGCTGCAACAAATGGCAAGATTTCTTCTTTTTTTATAGCTGAATAGTATTCCACTGTACATATATATACCACAGACTTTTTACCTATTCATCTATTAACAGGTTGTTTCCATATCTTGGCAATTGTGAATAATGTTACGATGAACAAGAGGGTGAAGATACCTCTCTGAGGGAGTGATTTTATTTCCTTTGGATATATAACCAGAAGTGGGATTCCTGGATCATATGGTAGTTCTATTTTTAGTTTTCTGAAGAATTTCCATACTTTTTTCCATAGTAGATGTAACAGCTTATGTTCCCACCAAAAGTGTACATAGGTTCCTTTTACCCACATCCTTGCCAACACATGTTGTTTCTTGCCTTTTTGATAATAGCCATCCTAATAGATGCAAGGTGATATCTCACTGTGGTTTTAATATGCATTTTCCTGATGATTAGTGATACTGAGCATCTTTCCATGTACCTGTTGGCCATTTGTATGTTTCCTTTGGGAAGATGTCTATTCAGGTCCTTTGTCCATTTTCAATCGAGTTTTTTGGTTTGTTTGCTGTTGATTTGTATGAGTTCCTTACATACTTTGGATATTAACCCTTTATCAGATATATGGGTTATAAATATTTTCTCCCATTCAATAGATTGCCATTTCACTGTGTTGATTGTTTCCTTTGCTGTGGGGAAGGCTTTTAGTTTGATGTCCCATGTGTTTATTTTTTGCTTTTACTGCCTGTGCTTTTGGTGTCATATTCAAAAAAATTATTGCCAAGTCCAATGTCAAGTAGCTTTTCCCCAATGTTTTCTTTATGATATCTTAATGAACAAAACAAAAGAGGTTTTGAAGATTAAAAAGCCAAATGTAGAAAAAGATATATTTTTAAAAATCCTAATAACTTTAGAATTATTTTGTTCATAGCTTTCTCATTTGAGAGGGAGAATAGCACATTAGAGATTCCTCCACCACCTTTTAAAACAATATACAAACAGGTCTTGTAAACTGTCTTGTATCTCTTTGGAATTAAGCAGTAATGAATAAGAATATGAATATAACAGTTGGCATGGTTATCAGAATAATTGGATAAATATCCATCTCTAAGAGAACAATCAAAAGATTGAATGCCATTTATTCTGAAAAAAATATTTATTATTAAAAACTAAATGTAGCTTTAATAAAACACTGTCAGAGGGGGCGACCTTCAAGATGGTGGAGGAGTAAGACATGGAGATCACCTTCCTTACCACAAATACATCAAAAATACATCTACATGCAGAACAACTCCTACAGAACACATACTGAATGCTGGCAGAAGAACTCAGACTTCCCAAAAGGCAAGAAAATCCCCACTTACCTGGGTAGGGCAAAAGGAAAAAGAAAAAAAAGGGGAGGCAAAAGAATTGGGATGGGACCTGTGCCTCTGGGAGGGAGCTGTGAAAGAGGAAAAATTTCCACACACTAGGAAGCCCCCTCTCTGGCGGGGATGGAGATGGAGCTTCAGATCCTCAGAGGATAGTGCAGCAACAGGGGTGCAGGGGGTAAAGCAGAGAGATTCCACACAGCAGATCGGTGCTGACCAGCACTCACCAGCTTGAGAGGCTTGTCTGCTAATCCACTGGGGCGGTTGGGGTTTGGGAGCTGAGGCTTGGGCTTCAGAGGTCAGATCCCAGGGAGAGGACTGGGTTTGGCTGCATGAAGACAGTCAGGAAAGAAATCATAAATATCAGATCAGAAATAAATGAAAAAGAAATGAAAGGAACAATAGCGAAGATCAATAAAACTAAAAGCTGATTCTTTGAGAATATAAACAAAATTGATAAACGATTAGCCAGACTCATCAAGAAGAAAAGGGAGAAAACTCAGATCAACAGCATTAGAAATGAAAAAGGAGAATTAACAACTGACACTGCAGAAATACAAAGGATCATGAGAGACTACTACAAGCAACTATATGCCAATAAAATGGACAAACTGGAAAAAACGGACATATTCTTAGAAAAGTACAATTTCCCAAGACTGAACCAGGAAGAAATAGAAAATATGAACAGACCAATAACAAGCACTGAAATTAAAACTGTGATTAAAAATCTTCCAACAAACAAAAGCCCAGGGCCAGATGGCTTCACAGGCGAATTCTATCAAGCATTTAGAGAAGAGATAACACTGATCCTTCTCAAACTCTTTCAAAATATAGCAGAGGGAGGAACACTCCCAAACTCATTCTACGAGGCCACCATCACCATGATACCAAAACCAGACAAAGA